>NW_022103912.1:9661936-9666757 GCF_000313985.2 Echinops telfairi | reverse complement strand
TTTAAGTGGTTGAAGTAGAAAAAAATTAGAACAAGTCGACCGGAGCCAAAATCTGACCTCGCGTCTCTCCGATACAAATTTAAAGAACATCTCAAGAACACATTTGACATTGATGTGACACACTGCTGACAGAAGATCTGATGAGCTGCGAGTGGACATCAAAACCATCGTTCATGAAAAAAGCAAAGGTCATTAAAGAGACAATAAAAATCGAAAAGACCCACGTGGCTATTAGAAGAGACCCTGAAACTTGCTCTTAACCCCAGCATAGTTAAGCAAATAGAAAAAAGGTTGATGCCAAGGAGCTAAATAGAACGTTCCAAAAGGCAGTTTGAGAGGACAAAGCCAGATATTACAATGAAATGTTCAAGGACCTAGAATTAGAAAACTGAAAGTGAAGAACATGGTCAGCATATATTAAACTGATTTAAGAAAAAAAAAAATCAAACCTCAAATTTCAATTTTGAAAGATTCTGTGGGCAAAATATTGCATGATACAGGAAGCATCAAGAGAAGATAGAAGGAATACACAGAGTCTCTGTACCAAAAAGCACTAGTCAGCCACCCACCATTCAGGAGGAGTGCTAAAGGAAGAAGTTCAAGCTGGAATACCATGTGAAATGTTTCGACAAGCTGATTAATCATTGGAAGCACTCACGGATGTATGCCAGGAAATTTGGAAGGCAGCTACTTGGCCAACTGACTGGAAGAGACCCATATTTGTGCCCATTCCAAAGAAAAGTGACCCAGCAGAATGCTCAAACTAGAGTGAAATATCACTGCGATTGCATGCTAGTATAATTGTACTGAAGATCATCCAACAAAGGGTGCAGGGATACATTAACAGGGAGCTGCCAGAGGCTCAGGCTAGATTCAGAAGAGGACCTGGTACAAGGGTTATCATTGCTGATGTCAAAAGGATCTTACTTGTTTGTTCTTGATTCTGCCAAGACATTGGACTGTGCGGATCCTAACAAACTACGGATAACCTTGCAACGAATGAGAATTCCAGAATGCTTCACTGTGCTCACGCAGAACCTGGATCAAGAGGCAGTTATGCAAACAGAACAAGGGAATACTACATGGTTTAAAATCAGGAAAGGTGTGACACAGTTTTGTCCGTGCACCAGACTTGTTCAAATATATGCTGAGCTCAGAGGAGCTGCCCGAGGCATCAGGGCTGGGGGAAGGCATATTAACAACCTGACACAGGAAGAGGACACACCCTTGCTCGCTGGAAGTACGGAAGACTTGGAGCCACTTGCTGATGCAGGTCAAGGATTTTGCAACCTTCAGTATGAATTACCACTCAATGTAAACAAGGCTTACATCCTCACAACTGGACCAACAGGGAACATCCTGAGAAATGGAGAAGTTGAAGTTGTCGAGGATTTTGTTTTGCTTGAACCCACAATCAACGCTCATGGAAGCAGCAGTCAAGAGATCAAAAGACATATTGCATTAGGTAAATCTACTGCACAAAACCCTTTAGAGCAGCGGTTCTCAACCTGTGGGTTGCGACCCCTTTGGGGGCATCAAACAACTCTTTCACAGGGGTCGCCCCATTCATAACAGTAGCTCAATTACAGTGATGAAGTAGCAACGAAAATAATGTTATGGTTGGGGGTCACCACAACATGAGGAACTGTATTAAGGGTTACAGCATTAGGAAGGTTGAACATCACTGCTTTAGTATTGAAAAGCAAGGATGTTACTTTGAGGACAAAGGTGCATCTAACCCAAGCCATGGGGTTTTCCATGGCCTCCTATGCATGTGAAAGTTGGACATTGAATAAGGAAGGTGGAAGAAGCCTGGATGCATTTGAATTGTGGTGGCAAAGAATATTAAAAGTACCATGGGCCGCTCAAAGGACAAACCAATTGGTTTTGGAAGAAGTCGGCCCAGAATGTTCCTGAGAGTCAAGGAAGTCGAGACTTCCTCTTACATACTTCGGACACATTGTGAAAAGAGACCAGTCTCTTGTCCCTACTGGACAAGGACTAACGTTTGGTAAGGTGGAACAGCAGTGAAGGAGTGGAAGGCTCCCCAAGGGATGGCGTGGTTGACAACGTGAGTGCAGCAATGGGCCCAAGCATAACAGCAGACAGGAGGATGTGCAGGGCTGGCTGGCCAGTGCTGCGTTCCCTGTGCATCAGGTCGCTGTGGTTCAGAACTGAATTAGTAGAACCTAGAAACAACAACAACAACAAACTATTCATTCAGGTTTCTTTTCTGGGACAGAAAAGAGGAGGGACAAGAAATAACTAAAGAAAGCCCCCACACCTGATGTTAACAGGCCTATTTAGACTGACAGTGACCCTTTTATAGGATTTTTTCTGACTGTATATCTCTTTTATTCCCCATCAGTTTACTTTGCATTTGTAGGCCACTGGACTTCCCCTTGCAGAGGGGTCTCGGGCAGGAGACGAGCCAGTCAGGGGGGAATGTAGCAACGATGAAGAATACAACTTTCCTCTAGTTCCTAAATGTTTCCTCCCCGCTACCACTATCATGACACGAATTCTACCTTGCAAGTCTGGCTAGACTAGAGGATGTACCCTGGTACAGATAGGAACTGGAAATGCAGGGAATCCTGGGCGGATGATCCTTACAGGACCAGTGGTGTGAGTGGTGATACTGGGAGGGTAGAGGGAGAGTGGGTAGGAAAGAGGGAACCGATTACAAGGAACTATATGTGACCTCCTCCCTGGGGGACGGACAACCGAAAAGTGGGTGAAGGAAGACATCGGACAGGGCAAGATATGACAAAATAATAATTTATAAATTTTCAAGGGCTCATGAGGGGAGGGGGAGCGGGGAGGGAGGGGAAAAATGAGGACCTAATGCCGGGGGCTTAAGTGGAGAGGAAATGTTTTGAGAATGATGAGGGCAATGAATGTACAAATGTGCTTTACACAATTGATGTAAGTACGGATTGTGATAAGAGTTGTATGAGCCCCTAATAAAATGATTTAAAAAAAAACAAACCCCAAACCTGATGTTAACAGGCCTATTTAGACTTACAGTGACCCTTTTATAGGATTTTTCTGACTGTATATCTCTTTTTTTCCCATCAGTTTACTTTGCATTTTTTAAAATTAATTAATTAGTTATTTTTAAATCATTTTATTGGGGGCTCATACAACTCTTATCACAATCCATACATATGTCAATTATGTCAAGCACATTTGCACATATGTTGCCTCATCATTCTCAAAACATTTGCTTTCTACTTGAGCCCTTGGTATTAGCTCCTCATTTTTTCTCCTCCCTTCCCGCTCCTTCCTCCCCCATGAACCCTTGACAATTTATAAATTATTATTATTTTGTCATATCTTACACCATCCGACGTTTCCCCTCACCTACTTCTCCGCTGTCCGTCCCCCAGGGAGGAGGTGATATGTGGACCTTGTCATCTGTTCCCCCTTTCTCCCTCACCTTCCCTCCACCCTCCCGCTACCCCCACTCTCACCACTGGTCCTGAGGGGATCATCCATTCTGGATTCCCTGTGTTTCTAGTTCCCATCTGTACCAGTGTCCATCCTCTGGTCCAGCCAGGCTATAAATCTTTATTTATATTTTCATCTTTCTCCCATGGAGCAGCTCCTGGATTTGACCTTGTGGTTGGCAAGCCGGTGTCCAACTTAATACCATCAAAGTGTTGACCCGAAAATATGCATGCATTCATTTGAATGAAGGGGAAGGGGGGAAAAAGCAAAAATACTAATAGTTTAGGAGGATTTTACTTATGTGGGAAGATATTAAAATATTTCAATGAAAAGTAGGCTAAGATATATTTATATGAAACCATTTAATCATTTAATAATGCATAAGCATGCATAAACATAAGAATATGATGATCATTTTCACCAAAATCATAACCACATCTTCCCTTTGGATGTGGTATTTCCATATCCTTTTACTGTTCATAATTTCTAAAATAACCATGCACCATTTATGGACACTAAATACAACCTTAAAAGGTATTTACTACTGTGCAACATCCCTAACAATAAAGAACGGTCTCCGTGGAAAGAATGTAAGGGTGACTTCCTGTTGGGTCATGATGCAGCTAGCTAACTGTGAGCGAACCTGTGCTTACTGGTCATGGCCTATCGTGCAGTAAAAACACGCCATTGCCCTGTCCCAGGTCATCTTTACAATCACCAGCGCATCGAAGTCACTTGCTGCAGTTGTTGTGCTAGCTCATATCACCCTTGATAGTCTGCTACTTCACGAAACACAATGTCCACCCCGGGTCACCCCTTGGCCAATGTTCAGTCGTAGGTTACCAGGCCTTTCTTCTTCGTCTTAGTCAGGAAGCTCCAGTGAAACTTCCCCTCCAAAGGTAGCCCTCCCAGTTTTGGGAATACCAGTCACATACCTTGCAGCATCGCAGCAATGTGCAAGCCATCACGGCATGACGACCTGGCAGGTGGTGGTAAGCAGAATTACCCGAGCTGGCTGTGAGAGTATGAATGTCCATTGTGATGCTTTCAAATATTAGCATCTTTATCTACCAGCCAAGGTACTGCGCGGCATTGAATCGCGTGTCATTAACCAGAAAACCCTTTGGTTCACCCCTTCTCTGTCTCCAAGCCCCTTTGCTGCTTGGGTACATGCAGTCTTCTGGATATAATTGAATCTCTCTTTGGTGAGTCAATGTTTTCCAGGGCCTGAGGGCTATAATGGTGACCATCAATTATCATTGTACAGAACAAAAGATATAGATGTGGAAGATACAGAGTATTGAGCTGAATGTGAAATGGTTCCAGGATAGCCTCTGGAAATTGCTTTGCAGAATGAATCCCTGACATCAG
>NW_022103912.1:9658652-9661836 GCF_000313985.2 Echinops telfairi | reverse complement strand
CCCCGCCCCATTTCTAAAAGCTTGCTTAGTCCAGGCGGGTGGGAAAAAAGTAATCGAGTGATTTGAACTTCCTAGTTATTAGAAGCCTTGTATCTTGTATCCAGATTATTATTCCATCACATAGAAGAGATGCATGCAGCATCCTATTGTTTTTCGGTCACTTCAGTGTCTTAACCCCAGCACCAGGTGTTTATCTGCATCTGTAAGTGCTGACGAACTTGATCAGGTTTGTGTCTTGGAGCTGACAGAGATCCCAAATGTCCTACAGTCCTTTATCTGCCAAAGTCCTTACCCAGGGAGAGCCAGATTGGCGTGGACTCCGGAGACTACTTCAGGGGGATGGAAGTTTCCAAAAGCCACCAGCCTGCTAAATGGGTGCAGGGAGCAGACAAAAAGCTGCCTTACTTTCTCCCTTTGTCTTGGTGAAGAAGGGCAGTTTGTTCGTGTTTCGCTCATTAGATTGTGTTTTCTTTGCTTTAAACTTCCATCTTCACTCCCATCCCCCGCCCCCAACCACCACAATTCCAACCCACCACCCAGCAACGTAGGCTCTACCTAGACCTTGTAGGATCTAACAAATGGCAGATCCAGAGAGGTGGCTATTACATTAACTAAAACCTGAACTTCCACTTAGATCCCAGGCACCCCCGCCCCCAACCTTGTGTGCTGCAGCTGAAATTACACACCCCCTCCCCGCCAAGCTGGTGTGCTGCAGCTGGAATTACACACGTGATGAGACTCAGGCCCCCGAAGGTCTGCCATTGTTCCAGAATATTCTTATGAAGTGATGGTGGTGAGCCTTTAACATGCGTGCTTTGGCCATGACATGAGGAAAGAGTGGTCACAAAAATAGGATGTCACGTTTGCTAAAATAGAAGGCCAATGAAAATGTACAAAACCTCAATGAAATGCGTTGGCATAATAGCCCAAACAATGAACTCCCACACACATGGATACTCATTAAGATGCTGCAGGACCTTGGCACCACTCTCATCTGTTATAGAAGGCACCCAGGAGGCAGTCCGGACTAGCCAACAGCTAACAGCAGGATGAAATATTTTGTCCCCAATGATATTTCATGTTTTGTGTGTGCCATTAGTTTAAAATATGGGAAACGGGCATTTCGTCCTGTGAAACAAAATTTCTGACAAAATTCAGGATCATGTGGCAACCAGTGCCCTCTCTAGTCTGGAGCTGAAGAAGCCGAGTCCAGCTTCCGTACCCAGTTGGCCCCAGAGCTGGGCTACTGGGTTCAATACTTACCTCTCTTTTCAGCCTCCCCTTTTTCTGCCCCATGGTGAAGATACTGAGCTAAAGAAGGTGGGTTTCTCAGACAGAAAAGCATTGTACACAGGGATGCTTTCCTGAAATTTGGGGCAATTGGGTTCATGTTTTGTTCATATCACACACATATGCCACTCTTCCTGTAAAACAGACAATCCAAAAATTGAAAACAATCGATGGTGAGTCAATTCGGATTTATGGGACACTCTGTTTTTCAGATAGAAGGGCACTCCCTAGGATATAATAGCTGTCATCTTTCAGAAGTAGTTTTCCAGGCCTTTATTCCACGGCACCTCAGGGTTGATTTGAACTGTTAACTTTTCAGTTAGTAACTGAACCCTTAACAGTCCGCCCCTCTGGGAGCTAGGTAGATAGAGAAAGAGACATTCTAGAATGTGAAAATGCTTAGCCAGAGTAGCAGAAGCTAAAAGGAATTAGATGTTCAAGCTGTATTAACTGGTGGATGCAAAGCTGAGTCTTGGACAGTTTCCTCACGTTGGAAACACCATCTCCCATGTGTTTTCCACACCGCTGCACTTCCCAAGTACACAAGAGAAAACACCCTGTCCCACCATCAGGACCCAATTCTGTGTTGGCAGGAAACAAAATGCTAGCTTTTACCAGAAAGATAATTCTTTTGAAAGTCACCATCTGGAAGGTGTGAAGTTGTGAAATAGCTTTCATCACTGCCTGGATTCAAGCTTCTACAACAGGGTCAGCAAATAAAATCCTCACATGGAGAGGATTCTACCGTTTCCCCAAAAGTAAGACATCCCCCAAAAATAAGACCTAATCACAGTTTTGCCTCTCCCTGAAATATAAGGCATCCCCCCAAAAAATAAGACCTCCCCGAACTTAAGGGTTTGGATTGTTATGATGATGTTCCAGAAGATGGTGACATGACTGTCATTGAATAAATGAGTAAATGCACCATAGATTGTTATACGTGGAAATAAGGGTAGTAACAAGAAATTCTTGATACTGTAGGATTCACAGTTTGTCTGGTTATGCTGGTTTGTGATGACAACTACTACCGTACCGTATACAGGTAATAAATCTCCCCTTTTGTTGTTCAATAATAAATGTGTACCGTATTCTTCATGGAAAAATAAGACATCTCCTGAAAATAAGACCTAGCACATCTTCGGGAGCAAAAATTAATATAAGACACTGTCTTATTGTCAGGGAAACAGGGTACTTGCTTCTCTTTTTCATGCTTCATGAAGAGGGATGGATTATTTCCAGTTAGCTTTGACTCGAACATATTCATCTTCAAACCCTAAAGATTGAGTGAATCTGAATTTTGAGATTTGGAGAACCTGCTCGTCAGTGCCAAGTAGATCCACATTACAGTCACAACTGCTGTATTATACTGTTTTTCAGAAGGAATGAATATATCTCTTGCTTTATAAAAAGTGAATATGATTCAGTGATCTCTTTTTGTTTGGTTGTTTGTTTATTTTGAATTCTACCAACTTGAATTTTTTTCCCCAAATACAGTTCTTGCAAATATTTTGTATCTTTGTTCGGGTAGTTGAAAGAGTTGATTTTTCTATTAGTCTTTAAGCCAGATTGAAGTTAATGGAAATGATTTTATGGAATGAGTGTGAGATTTACCATGATGGTCCGCAGAGCAAGGTCCAATGAACGGTGACTTCTTAGACGCTATACTTCAAAAGTAGGCAGAAAGGGCAGCTCAGAAGGTTAAGGTTATTATTGTTGTTGTTTGTTATAGACTGTGTCAAAGGAGACAGGATAATGAAGGAGGCTTTTTAAGACATGGAAGGGAAATTGAAAACTGCATTGGTGAATAAAAAGCCAAGGAAATCTGCCCCAAGGAATTTTTTCCCCCTAAGATGACAGAGCCAATCAGGGCGCAGGGTAGCAATGAAGAAACATA
>NW_022103912.1:9603600-9658552 GCF_000313985.2 Echinops telfairi | reverse complement strand
AGGGAATCCAAGACAGATGATCCCTTCCAGACCAGTGGTGAGATGGGCGATGCCTGGAGGGTGGAGGGAAGGTGGGGTAGAAAGGGGGAACCGATTACAAGAATCTGTGTATAGCCTCCTCCCTGGGAGATGGACAGCAGAGAAGAGGGTGAAGGGAGATGTCGGACAGTGTAACATGACAAAACTATAATAATTTATGAATTATGAAGGGTTCATAAGGGAGAGGGGAGTAGGGATGGAGGGGGAAAATGAGCAACTGATATTAAGGGCTAAAGTAGAAGTCAAATCTTTTGAGAAAGATGAGGGCAACAAATGTACATATGTGCTTGACACAGTGGACGGATGTATGGATTGTGATAAGAATTGTACGAGCCCCCAATAAAATAATTTAAAAAATTAAAGATGACTGCACCCGCTTGTTTTCTCTGTGAGGGCAAAGAAGGACGGGTTATGGGAAGTTCAATAGGAAAGCTTCCCCATCCATTCCACAATCCTGCTCTTACCCCTTCAGACTTCTCTGTCCCCAAACGTAGGACTTGTAGGAGAGACACATTTTTGGTCCCTTGAGTTTGCCAGAATTGCTACAATGATATTGCAGAGCATAGAATTGTTCAGGAAGGGATAAAACGATGGAAACTCCTATATATGCATCGAGATAAGGGATTTGTTGAAAATCAGTAGCTTCACATTTTGATATTTAATTGAATAGCAATTTTTGTGGTTTTATATATATATATATTTTATGAAACCTGTCCTTTCTGAAAGACATTTATGGAAATAATGTTAGTTTCCTTTTTGGAAACGTACTACAAAATTCACCAATGAAACCATGCAGTCCAGGAAATTAATTTTTTTATTAAAAAAACTTTTTTAATGTTTCAAAAGTTATTTTCATATATGATTATCATACAATGTTACAATGTACTGTGTGCAAAGTTCCAATGAAAAAGTCATTTACAAAAGGAAGTATACATGGTATACACTGAGAATTCTAGAAGTATAGCAAAGCCCAGGCTGACAAAGGTACAAGGTACAAAGTCAACCAAAGTAGATGATGATACATCTTTACATAGTATAACATGGTTTTGTAATTACCTATGTTACATTAATTGAAGGCCCTCATGGTCTGTGCACCCACAAGTTTTATAAAACACGCAAATTTAGCTTCCTCATACATTCCTATAAGTCAGATGGGCTTTTTTGTGCCTTTCCAAACTCTTTCCCAAACAGTATTTTATTTAACTCAATGAAAGCCACATTGCACATTACTTGGTTTCTGCCCCTAACTATCTGATGCTGCGGTTTGGATTTATTGGGGGTGGGTATTGTTTATTTACCGATGGTGGGTGCGGTGGGGAGTTAGCATTTACCTTTTTTCCTCATGGGAATTTCAAGATTTTTTTTCCAACAGCAAAAAACACATGGGACAACTTTTGCCAAATGTCATTATAAATTTACAGTACACATTTGAAGCATATGTGCTTTCCTCAGTCTCCTTTTCCCACTTCCTCCAAAGAGCCTGACCTAGCAGACTGTTCCTCAGCCCTGTCTCTTGAGTCTGTATATTCTCTCTCAATCGCCATCTGCATGCCCTTCTCTCCTTATTTTCAGAAATGTATTTTTGTTGGAAGATTTTTAAGTGCGAATTAGGTTCTTAGTACAAATTATGTCTTGAACTTTACATTTTTATGTAGCTGTAGGTAATTATGAAGGTTGGAGATGTCCTCTGAGTGGATTTTGGTACTATGTCGTTCGAGGAATGGATTTAACCTACGTGTACAATGTATTGCCCTAGAAATGTCCACAACATTTCTTTGTACGTCTCTTCACATCTGTGAATTTTAGAGTGACATGCCCTGTGTTGCTGATCCTGTTAATTTGTACATTCTCTCTCTCTCTTTTTTTTGTCAGTCAGGCTAGAAAGTGATCGATTTTATTGATATTTTCAAAGCACCATCTTTCAGTAACTCTGCTTTTCCTTATTGTTTTTCTGCTTTCAATTTTATTGATTTTGCCTCTTTACTATTTAATTTCTTCTGTTTGCTCTGTGTTTAGGGTTCATTTTCTAGTTTCTCGTCAAACTGAACTGTGTTTAGTGTTTTCTTTGTCTAGTTTCTTATCTTTTCTATTACAAGCATTTAATGCTGTATATTTTCATCTAAGAATTTCTATAACTTCATCTCCTACACTTTTGTTTTATTCTCATTCTTATTTGAACCGAAATATTTCTTATATCCATTGGGATCTCTCTTTGATTCGTGGATGACTTAGAGGGTGCTGTGTACTTTTCACATACTTACAGCTTTTCATAGCTCTTTTTGTTATATATTTCTAGTTTAATTTTGTTAGGATCAGAAACCATACTTTATATTATTTTGATTACGTATTTTAAATTTGTTCAGAATTATTTTATGAAAGATATGGCTATTTGGGGAATTTTCTTTTTTTTTTTCCAATCATTTTATTGGGGCCTTGTACAACGCTTATCACAATCCATACATGCATCCATTGTATCAAGCACATTTGTACATATGTTGCTGCCATCGTTTTCAACTTGGTTTTTCTGCTTGAGCCCTGGATATCAGCTCCTCATTTTTCCCCTCCCTCCTTCTCCCTCCCTTCCTCATGAACTCTTGATAATTTATAAATTATTATTTTTCATGCCTTGCACTGTCCGATGTCTCCCTTTACCTCCTTGTCTGTTGTCCATCCCCCTGGGAGGGGGTTTTAGGTAGATCATTGTGATTGGTTCTCCATTTCTCCCCCCACCTTCCCCTTCCCCTCCTGGTATGGCTACTCTCAATATTGGTCTGAGGTGTTTATCTGTCCTGGATTCCCTGTGTTTCCAGCTCTATCTGTACCCATGTGTGTGCTCTGGTCTAGCCAGATTTGTAAGGTAGAATTAGGGCCATGATAGTGGGGAGGAGGAAGCATTAAAGAACCAGAGGAAAGCTGTATGTTTCATGGGTGCTATATGGCACCCTGACTGGCCCATCTTCTCTCCACGACCCTTCTGTAAGGGGATGTCCAATTGCTTACAGATTGGCTTTGGGTCCCCACTCCGCACTCCCCTCCACTGCCCTCATTCACATTATGTTTTTGGCTTTGGGTCTTTGGTGCCTGATACCTGATCTCATTGATATCTCTTGGTCAGACAGGCTGGTGTGCTTCTTCCATGTGGGCTTTGTTGCTTATCAGCTAAATGGCTGTTTTTTATCTTCAAGCCTTTAAGACCCCAGACGCTATATCTTTCGATAGCTGGGCACCATCAACTTTCTTCACCACATTTGTTTATGCACCTGCTTTGTCTTCAGCGATCGTGTCTGGAAGGTGAACGTCTCAGAGTGCTGGATTATTAGAACAAAGTGTCCTTGTGTTGAGGGAGTACTTTAGTAGAGGCCCAATGTCCATCTGCTTCCTTAATACTACACCTATAATAGATCTATTTCCCCATTGTCATATGTAAATATATTCACAAATGTACATGCCTGTATTTAGATCTCTATATATACCCTTTGCCTCCTAGTTCTTTCTTTTATTTTCTTTTACTTTCCTCTTGTCCCACTATCATGTTCAGCCTTCATTTGGGTTTCAGTAATTCCTCTAGGTTACATTGCCCTTGATCAAGCCCTACCAGGCCTCCTACACTCTCCTCGCCATAGATTTTCGATCACTGTTGTTCCCTTGTCCCTGCATTTGTTAACACCCCTTCCTTTCCCCTGTCTCCCCTTCTCTCATGTTCCCCCAGAACTGTAGTCCCGTTGTTCTCTCTTCCGGCTTGTTTATCCCACCTATCTCATCTAGATAGACATTCAGAGACAACAATATGCACAAACACAAGACCTTGCAAAACAAAGCAACAATAAAACAATAGCTGCAACAACAAAAGGCAACAAGAACAAAAAGAAAAGCCTATAAATAGTTAAAGGTCTCTTTGTTGTCTTTTTGGTGTGTTCCAGTTGAATCTGATGGGGCTTGACGCCCTGGCCCCACCATCTATTTTTGGTGTTCCCTGGGGACTTCATTTCTCTGCTCCCCTTGCTGCTCAGTTGCACGCCCCCAGTGTCTTGCCTCAGCGTGGTGGGGTCAGGGCGGGCCTTTGTGAATATTCTACATGCATTAAACATCCATGCACATGTGATTTTATTGAGTGGAGGTCTGTAAGTACTACAGAGTCCCCACTGTCTGATAGTATTGTTTGGCTCTTCTCTGAGGCATCCTGGTGGTGTAGTGCTACAAGATGGGCTGTTAGCTAGAGATCAGCTTGCAATCGCCAACAGCTCTGAGGGAGACAGATGAGGCCTTCCACTGCCATATTGAATGACAGCAGAAACTCAGGGCAGTTCTACCCTGTCCTATGGGGTGGCGGTGAGTCTGTATTGACTCAATGGCAGTGAGTTTAATTTTGGCTTAGATCTTCTAAATCTTGCTGATTTTTTGTTTCCTTTTTCTGTCAATTATTGAGATTTCAGTTTCCAGCTGTGACTGTGGATTTATCTACTTCTCTTTTCTATCCATTTTTGTTTCATGTATTTTGGAATCTTGTTATCTTGTTAAGTTCATGCACATTGAGAAATGAATTAATACATTGTCTCTGGCCATTTTCTTGTCAGTTTGTCTGGCAGTTTTGTTTGTTTTTTTTTAAAGCAAGCATCAAGGAACAAAAGATCATATCATTGTGAACGAGGGGGAGTGCAGAGTGGAGACCCAAAGCCCATCTGTAGGCAACTGGACACCCCCTTACAGAGGGGTCTGGCAGTTTTAATGTTTACTTTCACGTTAAATGTGGAACACCTTCATTTCAATTAACATTCACGTGATAACTTTTGAACTGTCATCGCTCCATAGGAAGTTCCGGAGCTGGGGTGGCACCAGAGGTTCCATGTTGGCTGCTAACTGAAAGGTCAGCAGTCGGACTCCACCAGCTGCTCCTGGGGAGAAAGAGGATGAGGCTGGCTGTCTATTGTTGTCAGCACGGACCATCTTGGAAACACCCAGGCGGTTTACAGGGTCGCTATGAGTTGGGCTTGATGGCAGTGCATTTTAAAAATGATTTTTTTTTTAATTTAAAATATGCTCCGGTAGACAACTTCTAATTAGGTCTTATTTTTTGTTTTTGTATATGACTACCCCTATCTTTAATTCTTTTGTCTTGAACATTTATTTTAAGTCAATGTTCACATGTTTAGGTCAGGTCTCCCCTTTTACTATTGGTTTTCTGTTTATTCCTCTTGATGTTGTTGTTTTGTTCCTTTCTCTTTTGTTGCCTTCTTTTTGATTTTTTGAAAATTTTAAATGTACCTATCATCTATCGATCTATCTATCGATCTATCTATCTATCTATCTATCTATCTATCTATCTATCTATCTATCTATCTAATCATCTATCATCTTTAAGCTACTTATTGTGAATCGAATGCAATCCCTCCGTCTGCCATTGATCCCACTTCTGCCCTGTGTTTCCTGTGTCCACACCTTCTTCTTTCAGAACCTTCTGAAGCTTGTGCTTGGGTAAGTACCACCCTTTTGATCTTAAATGGGTGATTATTCTAACTGGAGGGGAGTGAGTTCAGTTCCAGGCCCGAAGGTCAGGGCTGTAGTCTCAGACTTCCACCAGTGTCTCTCTGATCACTTAGCCTATCCGTATTCTTGAATGTATTTTTTGGTATAGTTTGTTGTTTTTAGTGTTTGCTTTAGGGATGACAGTGAAAATACCTCAATGTCCACAGCCGTTGTAGTGTTAATATGTGGCCACGTAAGTATAATATAAACATCTTACAGTCATGGAGAGCAGTTTTCCTTTGCTCTGTATGTTGCTGTGCCTAACTTTCATTGAAAACCTTATGAAGAAGTGTGATATTTTTGCTTTCGGCAATAGTGCATGTTGTAGAAAGATTTAAAGAAAAAAAATATGTACCCAGGTGATTATCATTTTTCTTGTTCTCTCTTCATTCCTAAACTTCCAGATATCTCTCTGACATCATCTTTCTTATGCCTCAAGAACTTTGTATTGGACTTCTTTTAGAACAAATAAACTGCCAGTGATTTTTGTGTTTAATTTTTCTTCCTCTGAGGCTGTCATATTTCACCTTCACTTTTGAAGTATATGTTCACTCCAGAAAAATGGGAGGGTTGACAATTCTTTCTTTCAGTACTTCAAAAATAATGTTCCACTGTCTTCTGACCCCCATTGTTTATGATTAGGAACCTATAATTATTTTAATTATTGAATCACTCAAATGCTTGATGTGTTATTTTCTTCTGACGCCGTCAAAATCTTTTTCTTTACCTCTGATGTTCAGGAGTTTGAATAAGGTGTATTTATACATGAATTTGCTTTGAATTTTCACTGTGTGGTACTTATTGAGCTTCTGAAACCTGTCAATATATTTCTTTTATCAGATTTGAGCAGTCTTCAGCTACAATATTTCCTTAATATTTTCCCCCCATTCTCCATTTTCTTTCTGATGTTTTTGCAAAACGTCAGTGGCGTTAATGTTAGAACTTTGGATTTGACTTCATAGGTATGGGAGGCTGTGTTCTTTGTACTTCCTATTGATCAGATTGGATAATTTCTATTACTCTATGTGTAAGTACACAAACTTTTTTTTAAATTTGAGTCATTGAACCATTCCAATAGCTGATTTAAATAAAGTCTTTGGCTGATGATGGCTGTTAATTCTAACATTTGCATCACATTGGGAATAGTGTGTGTCTGTCAATCTTGTCCATTGAAAGTTGTTGAGATATTCCTGGGTTTTTGCCTCCTGGATTTGGACTGTATCCTGTGAGTGTTTATGTACCGTATATACTCCCGTATAAGCTGAGTTTTTCAGCACATTTTTTATGCAGGTTTTTGTGGTAAAATTAGGTGCTTCGGCTGATAGTCGGGTCAGCTTATACTCAAGTATATACGGTAATAAGACTTTGAGTTTTGCTAATATCCTTTAATAAATGTCATCCATGGTCTTCTACCAGCAGTCAACTTGGCTAAAGGCAGAGTGTAAGCCTTGGATTTATTTCTGTGGATTGTGGTTGGAGTGTCAGTTAGGTCTCCACACCATGGAAATACTGCTCAGCCCAGGCCAGCAGATGTGCCAGCCAGGCACAGGGCCACGCATGGGCAGTGGTCTGCATTCTAGTTCTGTTCTCAGAGCTCTTGCTATGTCACTATAGGAAATTTCCAAATACGGTTGACTTTGTGCAGTCAAAAGCATATGTAGAACTTTTGACTCTTCAAAGCCTTCACTACCACTACCAGAAGTCTTGCCAACAACATACGTAGTCAATTACCACATAGTTGACGGTTTAGCTTATGTTTTACACTGCACTCACATACAAGCTACGTTTTCAGTATAAGATAGAATGTATTTTGCAAAACAGACAGGGTTTTGTGCCTGCTGATATAGCTGCAGCAACAGCTTCATGGATTTCCTTTCTTTTTTTACAATGACTTTTGTTTGTTTGTTTTGTTTTTAATCATTTTATTAGAGGCTCATACAACTCTTATCACAATGAATACATACATCAATTGTGTAAAGCACATTTGGACATTCATTGCCCTCATCATTCTCAAAACATATGCTCTCTACTTGAGCCCCTGGCATCAGCTCCTCATTTTTGCCTTTCCCTCCACGCTCCCCTCTCCCTCATGAACCCTTGATAATTTATAAATTATTATTTATGACGTCTCCCTTCACACACTTTTCTGTTGTCTGCCCCCCAGGGAGGAGGTCACAGGTAGATCCTTGTAATCAGTTCCCCCTTCCCAACCCACTCTCCCTCCACCCTCCCAGTATCGCCAATGGCATGACTGGCCCTGAAGAGATCATCCGCCCTGGATTCCCTGTGTTTCCAGTTCCTGTCTGTACCAGTGTACATCCCCTGGTCTAGCCGGATTTGTAAAGTAAAATTGGGATTATGATAGTGAGGTGGGGAGGAAGCATTTAGGAACTAGGGGAACGTTGTATGTTTCATCTTTGCTACATTGCACCCTGACTGGCTCGTCTCCTTCCTGCGACCCTTCCTTAAGGGGATATCTAATTGCCTACAGATGGGCTTTGGGTCTCCATTCCGCACTCCCCCTCATTCAAAATGATATATGATTTTTTATTCTGATCATGCCTGATATCTGATACCTTCGACACCTCGTGATCTCACAGGCTGGTGTGCTTCTTCCATGTGGGCTTTGTTGCTTCTCAGCCAGATGGCCGCTTGTTTGCCTTCAAGCCTTTAAGACCCCAGACACTATATATTTTGATAGCCGGGCACCATCAGCTTTCTTTGCCGCATTTGCTTATGCACCCATTTGTCTTCAACGATCATATCAGGGAGGTGAGCGCTAGAATCACTTACCTTGAAATGGTGCAGGCCTCACTCTACAGACACATCAGATATCAAAGAGTGCAACTTTTCTTGTCATGTCAGCGCTGTTCTCTGCTCCTGGGGACCACTTCCAGAATCACTAGTGGCTCTGCCTTTGCATCCCAGGGTGTTACTCACAAAGTATGGTATTGGACAAAACATAGTGAAAAATTCTCCATGAGAGATCACCGTGTACAGTATGAAATTTCCTGGAGAGGTGAGCTCTTCATACAGAGATGATTAGGGATTCACTGCATTGCAATTTTTTCTTTAAGAAAATCTGTGTTAATCAGTGGACCTGGAGATTTAAAATGTGTGTTATTCAAGGGTCAGCTGTAAGTCTATCTTGAGAGTGAGGGATTTTATCTCCAGCTTCCAGGATTTCTCTGTACTTCCTGGCTTCCAAGGGCCTCTCTTTGCCGTTGCTGTCTACAAAACCAAGGGTTTGGCTACCCCACACTATTGGGTACTTCTCGTGCATGGGCCTGTGTTTCTCCCAGAGTGGCAAGAGGAAAGCATAGCAAGAATTCTCTGTATGCCCTTTTGACCACAGGAGCTCGCTCGCTCAATTCATGTTGTCACTAGGTTCTTCTCTTTGAGCATAGACACCGGCAAGTTTGCGCCCTCCCATGAACACGGCTTCATGCCTGGAGCTTCCCTCTTTAGAAGGAGAGGGAGGGGAAATGGATTTCCAAAGTTTCAGCTCCACAGAGACCTTCCTTCCTTGTCTTCTGACCAGAAAAACATGGTTTCTCATGGAGCTTTTGTGTCTGTACCTGATCCACAGTTACAAGATTCAGGTTCTTCAAGGTTAAGCGGGGACATTTAGGAGGCTCTAAGTACCAATGACATCCACTGTCTTAGGAGTCAATCTTGGAGTTTTTGTATTCCTCTCGCATCCTCCTGTGAACAGTTCCCTCTTTGGAGTCCTAGAACAGTTGCCATAAGAATCCTTTTGTTGGTGGCGTGATTGAATGTGCCTATTTCATTCTACTTAGAATTGGAATCTGTAAGTACCTTTTTATATTACTATTTTAAGGCTTCCTTTCTATTCTCATCGCCAATTTTTATAATGATTTGCTAGTTTAACTTTTTTTGCAATGTAATTTTCTCCTGTAACAAAAAATTCTTTTCAAATACGATTACTTTTTTGTCTTACTGTGGTACTATTTTTGACCACACGCTCTGAGGGGCAGGGACCTTTTTTGTGTAGGACCTTTTTTTGTGTAGAATCGGTCATGCTCTACCTCTGAAAGTAGTTCAGGCCACCAGGTTCTCAATATATATGTGACAATGAAATTGAAGTGATTTCTTTTTTTTTTTTTTTTTGAAGTGATTTCTTGTATACTCATTAAGACACTCATAATTTAGAATGACTCAGGCTGTTGGAATTTTTCACACACAAACATCTGTGTTAAAGGGACTGATTTATAGTCACTAAAGACATCATTTCTTCAAGAACAAAATTAAAGACATGATCCTGGTATATGTAGTTGAACTAAAGCCTTTGGTTAAGAGCTGGACTGGTTTCTTGACTTATTGCCTCATAGAAAATTACATGCCTGAAACACATGGAAAGACTCAATTTTGCTTATAGAACGTGCATGGTGGCTGATACCCGAAGACCTTTCTACACCTGGAAGAAGGTAATCTTCCAAAGAGTAGTTCTTAAGTCTACATGCATCAGCCTCGCTTGAAAAACTTACTAAACCCGATTTCCTCATCCGGGTTAAAGCTGAGTTTCTGAATCTGATTAGGGTGCGACCCTGTAATTTGCATTACTAACTAGTTTTCAACGGATGTTGATACAGTTGGCCCAGGAATCACATGTTTGCGAAAGACTGTTCTGAAGATACTTGGTTGGAGCACCTCCAGTGGAGCAAACTAGTCATTTAGGCCAAGTTTATTTGCTTCCCTAGTCCTTCAGGCAGATAGACTCTTGTGAATGAGTCAGTCAGTCTGTAATATGGCATAACTGTTTGGCAGGCAGACAGAAAAAAAGCATGAACTGTGGTTTGCATGAACTGTGTTCAGATTCGGGCTCTTGGTTGTACAACTGTGCGTTCCTTGAATCCTCACCTCACCTGTCTGAGTCCTCGATTCCTCCTACGTCTTAAGTCCAGCCACCTGCCGGACTGCACAACCTCAAGACTTTTCTCTGGCTCAGCAGAATCTGACAGGTTACCTGGGACTGGAATTTCTTCCCAGGAGATGCCTCAAGCGGTGGCTCCTTAGGGTTGCTGTAATTCTGTTGGAGGGTCGTTTTGCTCCTGTTTCTCTTGTTTCCGTTCTGCTGTGACTTCCCAGTCTCTTTCTGCAAATCAGGGAGTGGACCCTCTTTTTCTTGATCTTTGTCCATATGATGATTCTATACTTAGAACTTCCCAGAAACAAGAGTCATAAGCTTCGCTTCTTAGGGTCCTCTTTTGTCTTTCTTTTGCTTAAAGCTATTTCATTATGTTGCTTTGAAGTAATTGATGGGTGTGTGTGGGACTCTCTTGGAATTATAATGAACTAGAGTGACCTTTCATGTATCTTTAACACACAAAATTGTTCATATTCATAAGATATTACTGGGGTTGAATGCTCACCTAATTGTGAAAACACAATCCGTGCCATTGGCCCACCTCCTACAGTGTCACCCTGTGCTTCCTCGTGTAGGACGCTACACACGCCCACATGCACACACGCTGTGCATACAGTGTACACATGCATACACACAAGCCTCCAGACACTTATAGAAGCACACCCCACCCCCACACCTCACCTTGGCACCCTGTGGTGTAGATCTCACTGCCTGCATCTAGCTGGATTTGAGAGTTATTGTGGAGCTTGGGTTTATCATGACCATATCATTAGTAATAGTGACATGGAGAAGCTTCATTCACTGTTCAAGCAAGCTAGGGCATGTGTCCTCTCAAGTTAGGGGTGGAGTGCTGAATTCCATGTTGTCATAGATTCAGACAAGGGGCTGGGCCTCTCTAGAAAACTGAAATTCCCATCTTAGAACCTCAAAATGAGTGGCTTTAAGCAACATAAATATATCATCTGGCTGCGGGCTTAGTAGTCTGAAATTGGGGTGTTGGTAGGGCTGTGACAAGCTCCCTGCAGCATCTAGAGAAAACCTGGTCATCTCGAGCACTCCTTGGCTTGGAGATGCCATTTCATCTTACAGTCATCCCTCTGTGTCACTTCTCCTCTTTTGTCAGGGCAGTATTCGGATTGGATTAAGAGCCACCTTTCCTCCAGTGTAACCTCCTGATAACTGATACCATCTTCGGAATCCTTGTTTCTAAATAAGTTCACGTTCACAGGCACCAGGGCTTTGGACTTCAACAGATCTGTGGGAGGACACGATTCAATCCATAGCAGGTGGATATTGCATGCAGGTTTGTGCTGCCCTCTTCTCTTGGGTATAGAAAGAAGATTGATGTCCAGGTTTCTTTGCCAGTGTGTGTGGAGGAGGTGGGTGGTGAGGACTCTGATTCCCTCTTGCACCAACTAACACATGTAGCAAGATGAAGAGCTGGCATGGGACGTGCATGCCAACCTGTTGGGCCAGGCGATGCTCTAGCTTATTAGCCATGTCGCTCCATTTTCATTTACTCTCTGCTTTTAGTTTCCCCGCATTGTCCGTAAATGCAATTCCCCTTAGAACATCAACCTGGAGAGTTGACATGCTCTATTTGATTAGGAACGGAGACAATATTCTTCTTTTTTTTTAAACATTTTATTAGGGGCTCATACAACTGTTATCGCAATCCATACACACATCAATTGTGTAAAGCGCATGTGTACATCATTCTCAAAACATTTTCTCTCCACTTAAACCCCCGACATTAGGTCCTCATTTTCCCCTCCCTCCCCGCTCCCCCCTCCCTCATGAGCCCTTGATAGTTTATAAATGGGTATTTTGTCATATCTTGCCCTGTCCGACGTCTCCCTTCACCCACTTTTCTGTTGTCTGTCCCCCAGGGAGGAGGTCACATATAGTTCCTTGTAATCGGTTCCCTCTTTCCTACCCACTCTCCCTTTACCCTCCCTGTTTTGCCACTCACACCACTGGTCCTGTAGGGCTCATCCTCCCTGGATTCCCTGTATTTTCAGTTCCTATCTGTACCAGTGTACATCCTCTGGTCTAGCCAGACTTGCAAGGTCGAATTCGAGTCATGGTAGTGGGATCGGGGAGGAAACATTTAGGAACTAGAAGAAAGTTGTATTTCTTATCATTGTTACGTCGCACCCTGACTGGCTCGTGGAGACAACATTCTTAGCCCACATTTTACAAAAGGAGAATAATAAACTCACACTAAAATTATACATTTTTACCTTACTCATTGGCCAACTCCGCATATGAATACCAGCCTCGGGTCAATTTAATATTTGCCAGGTCAGTGTAAAATCTGGTTTGCATAGTCACTAAAATATGCAAAGACATGTTAAGATCATTTCAAAGATTTTACTGTCCAACTGTTTTCCCACACACCTGCTGCAGCTGTTGAAACGGCCACCCTAAACGGTCACTTTGGAATACAAACTTAAATCAACAAACTGACAGCCCTTGAGTTGATCCCGATTCAGAGGGCTGCTATAGGACGAGGTAGAACGGCCCCTGTGGGTTTTGAGACTAACACTTTGCAGGAGTGTGAAGCCGGAGGAAGCCTCACCGCCCTCTGTCAGAGTGGCTGCTGGTTTCCAATTGCTGACTTTACAGGTAGCCCGACACTTAACCCATATGCCACCTGGGCAGAGAGTGAACTCCGACTGTATTATATCTGTTGAATGAAGCAATTCGATTGATAAATATTCACTGAGTGGTTTTAATCATTATAAGATGCTGAGTTTTCATTCTTCACCTTACTTTGAGTTGTTAAGCTGGCACTTTTATGTATCACCTAAACCTGTATTTTCTGCCCTGATCCATCGAGAAATTTCCATGCAACTGTTGGGTTGAAAGAGGCTATGGAGCCAGATTGGCCTTGCAGAATGGTTGTCAGTTGGCTTAAAGAACCAGTATTTTATACCCCACATGAACAAGTTGTTGGCTTTGGTCTGCCCTAGAGGCAATTACTGAATTTGGCCAAATGGTCTCTGCAGTTGCGGAGACTGCCCAGGGAGGGATTCAATTGAGCGGTGTCTTTCCTCAGAAGCCCTCGCAGCTTGAGGAAAAAGTCATTCTGCATAGAAAGCATTTGGGGAGCGCACCATGGTCTTCCGCTAACAGCCTACTGGAAAAAGCGGTGCATGGGACAGAGTGACCAAGGCACAAACACAGGATCCCAAAGGTCCGGTAAGGCTCCCTGGTGGTAGAGTGGTTAATCACTGGGCCGATAACTGAGAGCTCTTGGTTTGAACCCACCTCTGCTATGCCCCTCGGTTTACTCTGAGATGGAATTGATAAGAGGGCTGATGGGAAGGCTCCACCAACCCCACCTGCTGATTGGATACAGCTGCAAGCGTTCTCCTTGCCAGTCGCCCTGCAGGCAGGCAGTCAGAAACCCTGCATGTTAAATAAAGTTTTATATTGTCCTTATTTTTTAAGTTTTATTGGCCTATAATTCACATATCATAAATTCAATAGTTTGAGCAAATTAGGAAGAGTTGTACAATCATCACCACAATCAGTTTTAGAACATTTTCTTCTTTAATATACTCATGGTTATTAGCTCCCCATTGTACTACCACCTCCCCTGAAATATGCCCAAGAAACCATTAATCCAGTTACTGTCTCTCTGGTTTCGCCTCTCCTGGATTTCATATCCCAAAGAGCATACGAAACAAACAAGCAAACAAAAACTAACAACAATAACAGCAATATAAAGAAAAACCCCCAAATAAAAAGAATGTAGAAAATAGTAAAAACTAGAACAATTTAAAAATGGGTCAAAAGGCAGATCGAATGCTAAAGTGTTAAGCTTTCACCTAACGATACCTGCAGTCATCCACTTTCCAGTGCACTTTGCAAGATACCAAAGCTATTCACATTGCTGCCCTGTAGTCAGGAGCTTCATTGTCCATTGGCTTTAGATGATCTGTTGTCTAATAGCATCAGCATTGCTCTAGTCAGGAGAATAGTGTGAAGGTATTAACACGGTCTTAAATGTACTCACAGAGGCACACAGACAGGGAGACGGAGGACTGGCCGTGCCTCTGCACCCAGTTTCATGATACCAAGCCCAACTTCTTGATGTTGGTAGGTGCCACCGATCAGACTTCAATTCATAGCGAGCCTCTGGACAACAGAAGACCACTGCCTGGTCCTGTACCCACCTCACAGTTTTTCCTGTGTTTGAACCAAGTGTTGCAGCCACTCGTCAATCCATCTCATCAGGCGTCTTCCTCTTTTCCAGTGCCCTTCTACTGTATCCACATGATGTCCTTCTAGCGCAGTGGTTCCCCACCTTCCTACTGCCTTTACTACAGTTCCTCGTGTGGTGGTGGCCCCCACCAACCATAAAATCATTTTCCTTGCTACTTCACAACTATAATTTTGCTACTGTTAAGAATCGGGTGACCCCTGTGAAAGGGTCACTCAACCCACAGGTTGAGAACCGCTGTTTTAGAGGGCCTGGTCTCTCCCGAAAACATCTCCCAAGGATGCGAGGTGAAATCTCACCATCCTTGACTCCACAGAGCATTCTAGCAGTGCTTCTGCCAAGACAGATTGGTTTGTTCTTTTGGGAGTTCATGGTACTTTCAATATTCTTTGCTGGCACCATAATTCAAATGCAGCAATTCCTCTCCGGTCTTCCTTATTCAATGTCCAAATTTCATAAGCCTATGAGGCGATTGAAAATACCATGGCTTGAGTCAGGCGCACCTTAGTCCTCAAACACCCTTGCTTTTCAACACTTTGAAGATAACTTCCAGTGTTCCTGGATTCATACTTCGGGCATTCTAAGTCCCAATAATTAATAGACAGTTACAGCTGTTCTCTTTTGAGTCATTCCCCATCAGCAGATGGGCTCTACCTTCAAAGGCTTTATTCCATCCATGTCCTGATGGTCTCTTCTACTGTGAGAAGACAGCGCTTCCTCAAACATATTTTCAATGTCTTCCAACCCAAGGGGCTCATCCTCTGGCACACTCTCTGACCAAGTTCTGCTGCTATCCGGAAGATTTTCTTTTCCGAGGCGAATTCTTCCCAAGTAGATAGCCCATCCCTTCTTTCTAGACTGTTCTTCATCTGGAAGCTCTGTTGAAACCTGTTCAGTTTAGGCGACCCTGCTGACATTTGAAATACCAGTGATAGAGCATCCAGCATCACAGCAACACACAAGCCACCGCAGTGCAACAAACCGACGGACGAGTAGGGGGAAGCAAACCGTAGCCAGGGGAACGGTCCCACAGGTAGGTACCCTGATCACTTCTGGGTACGTCAGAGCAATAGCACAACTATTGGGTTGGCGCAGTCAAGAACAACATGAAGAGAGGGGGATTTCATTTCCTGAGGAGCGATTTGTGTTCATTCCAGCCTGTATTGCCTGGTTATGGTTGGAACCAGTCGGTCCCACTGAGAAATGGCACCTTCACACAAAGTTTGCTTTTTCTCTGGAAAATTACCTGCTACCCCCAAGGCGATGTAAACTAACTCCATGTATAATTCAGATTTCTGAATGCATGCAGCTAGGAATGATTGCTTCTTAAGGGATCCACAAGAAGGATTAGAACTAGCAAGATGAGGTGCCAGGAGGGAATCTAAAAAGCCAGGAGCGAGGCATTTCATCGTGACACAAGGTCCTCTTCAGCCAAGTACATTGTCAAATTTACGTTAGGGATGCTGTGACTGTGGAATACAGTTTCCTTTGGCTTGCTCATTGTTTTATGAATGTCAACTATGAGTCTGAGGTACAAATTGTAGCCCAAGGATTAAGCAAGACAAGTGTGGGGAACCGGCATTATGTTGTGCGGTGGTCAGGATTCCATGGAGACTAAATAGTAAAAGCATTAGGTTCCTCTTCCTGCTTGAGTAACAAACAGCTTACAAATGTAAAGCCCTGGGAAATGACATGCTGTGCTTGTTGTTGTTTTCCTACTGCCAGGGCCCCCAAAGCCCAGCTCCTCCTCTGTACTGCTGAGGATCATGACCCCTGTCTGAGAGTAAGTCTTAGCTCTGCTCTGTTCCCCAGCTGCCCAGAGATGGCCACTTACTCCCAATCAGTGTCCACATGGCTCACTGTTCTGTCTCTGGATTTTCTCTCTATTTGCAGCACGAAAATAGTTTACTTCCCTCAAGAACCTCCTTCCACGTAGGCAGTTGATGGAATCATCAAAAATGAAGCCATTGGCAGTTGTTCTGTGGTTAATGAGCTACCCATCCCAGCTACAGACAGATAATGAAGCTCTACTCCTCAACTCTGTAATTACCATGATTGCATAACAAAAATAAAAAGAGCATTGTATCAGGCCAAGGCTGTGGTTTCCTCCTGCCTCATTGATCGTCCGTTCACATTGGTTACTGTTGAGTTCAAGGGCACTCCTCCCAGTAAATGTCCTGCTTGCAAATCTTCATCTCAGAGTGCGTTTCCCAGGTGAACAGGGCCCAAAATGCTATCCTGTGGTACAGCCTGGCTGTTTCAGGCCCTCAGAGCCTACCCAACACGACTCAGCCCCTCCTGTGGGCTGTATCTACCTCGACACCCCCAGATATGGAAGGGCATGCAGCATTAAATGACCACATCATTTCTCATTGACTTTGAATTGGTAATGAGACTTCTTAACACACACACACACACACACTGGATCCCATCAGACACCAACTACCTCTTAGAACTAATTCAGATTTTCTTAACCCGGTGAATATTGTGGATTGGATTTTTTGGTTACTGCAGCAAAGGCAAGTTCAAAAACCCAATCTCTTACCCAACTCCGTTTTCACAGGATCCTGGATTCAATTTACCCTTCTCTGATCCGTGAAGCTTAGTTTCAACAGACCTCATGTCCAAATTATATTAACTTTAGTTACCTATTTTTGAGGGAAGCTTGAGAAATTATGGTTTGTCTTGTTTTAAATATACCGTTTCCCCAAAAATAAGAGAGTGTCTTATATTAATTTTTGTTCCCAAAGATGGGCTAGGTCTTATTTTCAGGGGATGTCTTATTTTTCAATGAAGAAGAATACAGTACACATCTGTTGTTTATTATTTTGTTGTTTTATTACAAGAGACCTAGCACTTCCTGTCTGCTCTGGCTGTGCTGTGGCCAACAGTGAGCTGTGTGGCGGCACCCGCCACTACAGTCTAGAGTCCAGAGTTACGGTACCTTCTGGGGGCCTTATTTTCGGGGAGGTCTTATTTTGGGGGGATGCCTTATAGTTCAGCGAGAGGCAAAATCATAAGTAGGTCTTATTTTGGGGGGATAGCTTACTTTTGGGGAAACAGGGTAGTTTAAGAAACAGTAAAATAGCTTGGTTGGGACATCTAGGCAATTGCCAATACAGACCTGGAATTTATGTAAATCATCACAAGATCCCTGAATGTAGAAGCTAAACTTCTAACCCTTGTGACATGATAACACTTCCACTCTCAAAGACCTCATTGAACTCCTGCTGCTGTGGAGTGGATTCTGATTCAAAGGGTATCTGTTTCTAAGGTCACAAACCCTTACAGGACCGCCCTACCACATCTTTCTTCAACATAGAAACTGATAGGTCAGAACTGGAGACCCGTCGGTTGGCATACCAGTCCTTAGACCACCAGGACACTCGAACTTCAATCTTGTTACTGACAACGGCAAAGTGGCCTTGACTTTACTCTGTTCTGATCAAAGTTTTGTTTTCTCTTCTTTCATGTGATTTGCTGGACTGAGACACAGTGGTCGAAAGATTTACCTAAAGGACGAGAAGGCAAAAGGTTTCCTGATAAATGTTATCTGGATTTCAGGAAAACCCTTGTATGTGGTAACGGGTTACTCAAAGAAAGGTTTAAAGTTAAGACTTGCAACTGCTGTATGCGAACCGAGTCAATCTCTCTGGAAGGACATCTAGATTTTTCTGGGAGGAGAGAGCTTCTCAGGGGGAGGTTAGCTCTGCTGCCAATCTTTCCTTTTTCACCCAGCTCCTTCCCACTTGCCCCCAACCATGGCAAAACCAAGCCAAATAGAAAGCTCACCAATGATCCTGGTATTGCTGATGTAAATGTAAATCAAAAAATAAAATTTACTGTCTGAAGAAGTAGACAACATTTTTTTCTTAACGACGAGAAAATGAGTTTGTTCTTATTCAGCAGAAAGGGAGCTAGAAGCCTTAGCATCCTGGGTCTGGGATTCCTCACCTGCCCAGTGAGTGAGAGAGCTGGGTGGCGGGGGGCATAGGGAGAGACACGCAACAAGGGTGACTTTGCTTGACGTTGATGGATATGATTTAATGATTTCCATTGACAACACCTAGCTTAGGATTTGTAAGGCCCAAAGCTCTTCATGGGTGAGGTTCTCCAACATGAACTGTAATTTTTAAATTATTGCTGCAGTTTGGGAATTAACCTTTAGTCTATCTTCCAATGTACAGATGTTCTAAAGCTCCAGGCTTTTCTTGTTCAATTTCTGGTACAACGTCGCACCCGTAGGTGTGGCTCCTTGGGTTTTTATTATCTTAGTGTAGTATATAGAGGAACTATACAGGTTCTTAAATAGGTGCACATGCACCCACAGCCTCACATAGCCCTTTTCCTATTTATTTGACCTTTTTACAATAAAGGCGCGTTGAACTGATAGTTCACAATTAGGTTAATGGAAAAGGAACAAAACTACGGTATTCACTTGAATTTTGTACTCTGCTGCTACATGCAGTTTGCTACCCATGCATTTTCTTCAGAGTTCATGGGAAAGACCAAACAAGACTGGCATCTCCTCCCTGGGATCCCAGTCACTCAGCCCGATGCCTCCACTCTAGTTGCTTATCCAGTCGATGAGCTGAGACAGAGCTTCTGAGTCCCTGCAGACTGCTTCAGCCACAGCCCCCTCACCGGCCACATGGAAAGCTAGCTCACAGAGAGGGCCGGCCGCTCAACAAAGACAAAAGCTCAGGAAAGCCACAGAGGTGACACGTGACTACTGTTACAGCTCTTTTTCTTTGCCCCTTCTATCCTCCCTCCCTCCTTCCCTCCTTCTTTCCCTTCCTTTATTATTTCAGCTTTTAAAAACATGACAAGTATGACTCTGAGACCATAATTGACGAGAGTTGCTTTTTAACTGGCGCTGGTTATGGGAGACAAGGGAACATTCTTCTGATGGGAACTTTTAAGCCGTCAACACGTTACACAAGTGGATAAGACTAAATGACCCTTCATGGCGCTGACCACGTTAATCCAGTTTGATTGCTGCGGCTCAATAAAGGTACCCTTTCCAAAGTCTCTCTAGAGCCTCTTATTTCCGTCTGATGCTAAGGAAGATGCTTATGCCAGCATATCTTCAGACAGACGGATCCATTTACTTTAATACACTTTTAAATTATATTAGGATTTGAAATGAAAAAACAAATGATCTGGATGTGTTTTCTAAGAAGCGTTGCTGCAACAGACCCATTGAAGGCAAACTGTCGTTTGTAGACAATAAGGCGTTTGGGTTAGAATCAGCCTTGATTTTTTTCCCTTCTAGCATCTCAAAGCATTCTTTATGCAGCGCATACACCAGTCTGAGCTGTGATGGACAGTAACACTTATGTTTATGTGAGCAGTAATTTAAATCTTTCTTATTTACCAAGCTCTCGTAGGCGTTTTATAACAGTTGTAATAGTTCTGTGAGTTTATCTTTTATTGGCAACGGCTTTGCTGCAGGAAAAGGGGGAAAAAAACTTTTTAATGGTTTTTCTTAATCCATTTTTTTCAGCTGTTTAATCACGTGAAAGTGGTATTAACTGCTCAGAAGCACATTTGCTTTTTCTGGCGTTCTCTCTGGCCCATATGTGCTTTTAAGCTGTTAGAAGTCCCGTTGAGGAAGATTTCTTCTCAGAGGCAGCGCTGGATTGAAACAAAACCCTGCACTTAAAATGGGGAGCGTCGTTTCCACTTTGTCTTCCAGCTGTGAATTGCTGTTGTTTCCAGGGGGAGAGAACCTTTAAAGCCAGCTTGATCAAACACTGAATTTGTGGACATCCAGTTGGGTTCCCTGAAGACATTATACGTACGCTTTCTTCGCTGGCAATGCCATTGTAAGACAAAGGCTGCAGCCAGCAGGGCACGTGGCTGTCGCTGCCAGCATCCTCCCTTCCCCCTGCCGGTCAGCGAGGAGAGAACCTGAGTGGGAATTTTGACCTGCAGGACTCTCAGGCTGCGTCGGTTTTTGTTGGGATGCCTACCTCAGGAGAAACAGCCCCGTGGTTAGCAGTGACGGCGGCCAGATGGGAACGGAGCACAGCATTGGTTGGGTGTCTCTGTGTCCCATATTTGAAATCTGTCTGAGAACCCAGTGATCTGGAGTCGTCCCTGAGTTTTCCCATATGTTACAGAGTAGAACGGTCCCTGTTGGTTTTCTTGACTGTAGTCTTTAAGGACATCCATCCATCCACATGCCAATCTTCAAACTATGGCCCGCGGGCCACACGCGGCCCGCCGAGGACATTTTTCTGGCTGGCCTAGTGTTTTTGCCCCGTTTTGTTTTTTTACTTCAAAATAAGATATGTGCGGTGTGCATAGGGATTTGTTCATAGGTGGGTTTTTTTAAACTGTAGTCCGGCCCTCCAATGGTCTGAGGGACAGTGAGCTGGCCCCCTGTTTAAAAAGTTTGAGGACCCCTGTTCTACAGCATCTCTAAGTGGGGTTGAAAAGTCCCTTTTTAAGTTTGTAGGGGAGCATGAGTGGTTTTCACCACCCAGGGCCCTCTTCAGATAGCAAAGGTCAAAGGTTTTCCAAAGGTGCCCGCTTGCCTTCATGAAGTGTGCTAAAAGACCTTAAGATTTCCTGCTTTCAAACAAATCGAAAGCGTCGCTCGGTCAAGGGAGAGTAAGCGGGCACCGTTTTGCTCAGATGATACTGGGTGTGATGAGCGCAGGAACTCGAGAGAGAATTAAAGTGCAGCGGCCTTCTTTGGCTACAAGGGAGAATGTGGCTGAAAGTCCTGAGCAGAGCCTGCCGATTACAGCCGTGTCTGCTGGAACCAAGGCCCGCGGTGGACGGGAGGGAAACAAAGGGTGATGAGTAGCCTTTTCTGTGTGCTGGTCACAGAGCCTCTCAGCTCTTCGTCACAGAAAAAAAACCTTTAGAGGAAGCTCATATTCAGTTATCAGAAATTGCTTCCTCTTGATTTATGATCTGGTCAGGCCCTTTTTGGTAAGCTGTGTGAACTCTTCCTACCAGAAGGGAGAAAAAAAGGAAAGCAATTGCGGATAGTCGCGGCATATATAAATGCATGTTGGCAGCATATATATATATCCAAATGGGTCAGAGATAATAAATTGAGTACTGTGCCCATGCCAACTGATTAAACATATTTGTTGTAAATGATCTGGATAGATGCAGCATATAAAAATGCATGTTGGTAGCAGATAGATAGGTAGATAGATAGATAGATAGATAGATAGATCTCCAAATGGGTCAGAGGTAATAAATTGAGTACTGTGCCCATGCCAACTGATTAAACATATTTGTTGTAAATGATCTGGATAGATGCAGCATATATAAATGCATGTTGGCAGCAGATAGATAGATAGATAGATAGATAGATAGATAGATAGATAGATCTCCAAATGGGTCAGAGATAATAAATTGAGTACTGTGCCCATGCCAACTGATTAAACATATTTGTCGTAAATGATCTTGCAATAGAATCATTGATTTATAAACCCAAAGTGCGCTATCTGAATCCCATCTCCATTTCATTCCTCAGGATAGGAGTGGCCCTTGGGCTTTCCTTTGGGGGTGACTTAGCAACATCTCTGGCAGCTCACCTTCTCGCTGCTGTCCTGTATTCATCCGTCAGTCTGAGCTCTCGGTTGTGTGGATTTGCACTAACCTGGCTTGGCTAGGCGGGCATATTGTGTGCTTGAGAGCTTCCCACAAGAGCTGCTTCGCATCCGCCTAGTGATGCACGGAGAGGAGAAGCCGGGAGCGATTGGGACTTACAATGGTGTCGAACGTATTCAAACCTTTCCTCTTCTCTGTAGACACCGAGTGTTGCTGCTGTGGTTAGCACGTGCTTCCCAGTCCGTTCTGCCGCATGGCGGACCGTGCACGCAGAGCCGTTCCACAGGACTGTCAAGGCTCTGACCTCTGGGGGCAGTTTGCCAGGCTGTTCTTTTGAGCTGCTTCTGAATGATCTCCGGCTGCCAAGCGGTCAGCTAGTGGCCAAGTTCATGGCTACGCTCCCCACCCAGGGACGCCGCAGACACAGCACACTGATCGTGCGATGTCGCTGTTTTGGATTTTCTTGTATGGGACTCAGTGTACAGAGACTCTTGAACTAAAGGTTCCTAGGTTTTATAAAATGTCTGTGCAGACCCTCACAGAGCATATCAGTTCATTCAACTTGGTAGCACATTGATCTCCCCAGAAATAAAATTATATGTGAACTGTCTTTTACATAAAGCTTTAAATCTATAGCTCTGTTGTTAAAGGGATATATCAAGCCAGCAACCGGGTCATGGACCTGAGTGCCTCTGCTAAGAGGAGCGGAATGGCTTGTGCATTTCTACCTGGAGGGTTTGCTGTGGTTGTTTTCACAGTTAGTGGTTCAGTGGCTCATTTGAAGGACATAGAAGTGGTTCTATCCTTACAACGCTGCCAGATCCCCTTAGTGCAAACAGCACTTTTCTCTCCTTCTCTACACTGCTTTGGTCATACGTTCTTGGTCCTGTTCTTTCACAGTGCTGTTAAACAGCTCTACTGTAAATCCTCCTCAGTACACTCAACAGACCCACACAGGTTGCCAAATTCTATTGCCTCATCTCCTAGCTCATGAAAGATAAGGGCCAGACATCCTATACAGGGATTATACAGAGACTTTAAAAAAAACACAAACACCTGATTTTGTTCCCTATTTCCTTTTTAACCACATCTCAAAACAATACGAACTGTAAATAGTTGGGCTTTTGTCTTCAGAATGGAGGTTGAAGTTGAACATTCAATTTATTTTGGAAGATTTTTCCCCAGCCCTTGTAAACCCTTAAAAGAGCTTAGCACCTGTGGATCATTTATAGCAATTGTCTTGTTGCATCTCTCAGGTTATTTACATTTTATCTTGAGTGTTCATCAGATACAGTTCAGAAAACACAAGTGCAGCATTTGAATAATATTTTGCACTGCGGGCATTTATTGGGGTACATGTATACATAAACGTATACATGTGATTACATATGTATACACACATATATAATATATATTTACTTGTGTATTTACTGAAGAGTTGGTAGATATGATGCTCTGGACTAGACTGAAAGTATTAAATGGAACCTGATGTTTTGTGTCGGCTTGGTGGCATAGTATGTTAAGTGTTGGACTGCCAACTCCAAGGTTGGCAAATGAGAACAGTTCTCATTTGTCTCTGAGTTAGAATCAATTCTATGGCAGTGAGTTTGATTTAGGTTTTTGGTAATGATTTCTCAGCAGGAAAAGGTGTTTCAATGATGAGTAGTTATCTGTATTTGAACTATGACATTGGAGCCATATCAGGGACCCAGAAGTGACCAGGTACAATGGTAAGGACTTGGTCTTAGATGAAAATATGGGCCCAAGTAGAAGACTTGGCTAAGCAATATATCTTATATATTCCAATATAACCATTCAGATACAGTTTTCTTGTTCAATCCCATCTGGTGGAGTTATACAATCATGAATGCTATTAGCTCTACGCCCCCATCCCCGCCCTTTTATGCGTCCTTCCTCCCATACCCTCAAGGAAGCACCACCCCTGTCACTGCCTCTTTGGGGTCATCCATCTTGGCCTTCATGTACCGATGGGTCCTACATATACAAGTGAACATACATAAATCTAACATGTTCAATGAGGTAAAATACATAAAACGCTTACTAGTAAGGGGAGAAAATATTGGAGGCTGGTTATGTGGTTCATCAGTACCATACTGCACCCTGGCTCTGTCATCCGTTCCATGTAGACCTCATTCTGGTGTGCCAATTCACGAGGGTGATGTTCCTGCTCAGAGCAGCTTGTTTCCAGAGATGCCTGCAGGGCCGGCCTCAGCTCGAGATATGACCTCCTCTCCCTAGATGACAGGGCTACAGAGGACACCTCTGAAGAAACAGTTCTGGGAGTGTGGCTGGTCAGACCCACGCACATGGGGGCAAGCCAAAAGGGGGTGCAACAGACCAGCAATGGGAGCAACGCCACAAACTCCCTAAGGAAGACCGATTGTAGACTTCTGGCTTGGGGGGCAGCACTTGGCATGCCATCTGAACTGGTTATGGGTTACTCATTAGGGGGCTACACTGAATGACTGAAGGCATAACTGAGGGGTTAGGGTCATCACCAGATTGCTCCATCCCTGACTGTGGTAATAGCAATATGGACTTATAGGATGACTGCCTTTCGGACATGGGTGCTGAAGACAAAAATGGTGTACCAGGATAGGGAACCCTGAAAGAATTGGGACCGAACTGATGGTTGACAACATGTCCTTCTCACTCTTTAACATAGAGGTGTTCATCTGGTCTGCGTCATGATTCCTGTTAGACTTGTGGCTACTGTATGGCTTTTGGGTGTTTATCTATACAAGATATTCAGGATCGGCCACCTTAAGGAGAGAGCAACTGGACCAATGGTTCCTGGGGGAATAGAAGTGGAGGGAGGGAGAGCAGGGTGCCAATAATGAGGGGTACGAGAGAAGAGAGTAAGTGTTCTAAAATTGACGGTGAGAAATGTGTAGCTTTTCCTGCCCTGAAAGGTGAATGATAGGCAAATATAACAGTGGGTTAGGAGGGGGAGGAAAAAAATAAGCATATCTATTTGTTTGTGTGTGTATAGATATACATATATATATGTATGCATAGGTAACAAGGAAACAGATGGACTTTGGGCTTCTAGTTAGATCTTGCCTCAGTACAAGAGCAATTTGTTCTAATAATGTGGCACTGTCTGATGCTCACCTTCCCAACAGGATTGCTGAAGACAAATTGCAAAAAGACAAAGCAAATGAGGTGAAGAAAGCTGATGGTGCCCAGCTATCAAAATATATAGCTTCCGGGGTCTTAAAGGCTTGAAGGTAAACAAGCAGCCATCTAGCTCAGAAACAACAAAGCCCACATGGAAGAAGCACACTGACTGTGTGATCATGAGGTGTCAATGGGAAGAGGTATCAAAAGTTCAACAACACACAATCAAATCGATGAAGGGGTGTGGATGCAATGGGGACACAAAACCCACCTGCAAGCTCTATATTTTGATGCATCATGACCCATACCTTTCTTATCGGAGACCCACCTCTTTTTCTTTGCATTCATTTTCTCCAACACATGTCAATAGGTTTGACAAGTATAGTAGATGGTATGCTCATATAGCACCGTTTCTATTACTGTTGATCATCCTGGTTCAGTTGCTCACTGCTATCTATTAGTTTTGTGACTTTGACAGTATGATTGACATCTCTGACCTTCAGTTTTCTTAATTGAGGAGTGGAGATAAAATCGTATATCTTGAGATCGTTTGGAAGACTGAATGAAACTATTTGAGTATGCCTCAAATGGTAACGAATGTACAAATGTGCTTTACACAATGGATGGATGGATGGATTGCGAGAAGAGTTGTATGAGCCCCCAATAAAAGGATTAAAAACAAAGTATGCCGCAAGTACTGTTCCAGGCATGGGAGCCAAACAGAGTTGCCTGAATTGTAATCTAATCCTATGTAAAATTCAATTTCCCTACATTCTACTAATGAAGCAGATTTTTAAAAAATTGTGTTGAGCAGTTTTACACTCACAGGTATATCACTGGTCTTGTTTTTCTCTTTGCAATGCTTGATATGGTCCCTCTACTTAGGTGCACATCCATAAGCGAGAATGCAGGCAATCTGAGTAGGTTGCTGAGGATGGATTCGTGTGAAGGCTCCTGAGTGGTCTGCACTCCAGCAAGAGAGCCGAGAAGCTTGAATGATGAAGCCCTTTGGGGGAAGAGCTTGTCACACACCAAAAATTATAAGATATTCAGAAGGCTGTCCAATATACTGCCTCCCAATACATCTTCAGTTTCCCCGAAGAGAAGCCTGCTGTCTCCTGATTGTCGTGCGTGTCAAAGGCAAGACTTGGATTTCTCACCCAAGTGCGTGCATTTATCTTCATAGCCCATACAAAAGGAAAGTGGCCCAGGTTGAAATCTCCATTCCGTTTTACTATGTTCAAGCCTTCGTGGCTTTTAAGTCAAAGCAAAAATGAGGAAGGCTCAGAGACGGCTACCAAGTGGATGTTTCAGGACTGCTAGAAAACCGAATGGAAGATGGCTTCTTAGATCTGAATCAAGCTGCTGAGTGAAATGTGTACAGGTCTGCAGCTGTAACATAACATCAAAGCAGAGGCTTTTCCTGCAGTGTATTTATGCTCCTCGGTGATATCTAAACTGTTAAATTTGCCGAGTGTTTGGGTTTTGCTCTGGTGTGTTTGGGGCCGTCTCTAACCACTTGTCGTGAGAGGTGTCTTCTCAGGGACTGTTTCAAATGGCACTTTTCTTTCGAAGTAAACTCTTCCCATTGGGCCTTTCATGCAAGTTTGATTTGTTTTTCCCACCCTGAACATACTGTTCACATGAGACTTTTCTGTGTTGTGTTTGTACTTATGAAATACGTTATATTTAAGGTATTGCAATCATCTGATTCCTTTGTTCTTTTAAATCCTTGTTATTAAATGTAATTCCTCTTGTTAGGCGGCTTAACGTCTAGCTATTGGGATTTTTCACTTAGTTTTATGAAGTCCTAGGACGATTGTGGTTGTATATGCATTTATTTAGAATGGATATCATCTTGGTATACACACTCTTCTGAAAGGGTAGAGTGCTCTGGCTGCAATATCTGTCACCCTGTTAGTAGCCAGATTAAATGGCATCTTTGGTTGATGAGAGGAACTTCCTTTTGGGCTCATTGGTTCATACTTTATTCATTTTATTAAAAGATCATTTTATTGGGGGGGGGCTCTTACAACTCTTATAACAATCCATGCATCGATTGTATGAAGCATATTTGTACATATGGTACCATCTCTTTTTTCTAGACATTTACTTTCTATTGAGCTCCTGGTATCAGCTCCTCTTTTTTCCCTCCCCCCCTTCATGATCCCTTGACAGATTATAAATTATTATTTTTATATCTTACATCAACTGCTGTCTCCCTTTCCCCATGGTTTCAGTTCTTCATCCCCCTGGAGGGGGTGGTAGAGTGTGGTTATCTGTCGATCATTGGGATTGGTTCCCGCTTCCCCCTGTCCTTCTGGCATCCCTATTCCTGTGACTGGTCTTGGATTCTATATGTCATGAACTCTTATCTCTTATCCATCTCTGTGTACATGCTCCGGTCTAGTGCCAAGTGAGAGGCAGCACCGGGGTCATGATAGTGGGGGGTGAGGCAGCTCAAGGAACCAGAGGAATCTTGTGTGTGCTTCATCAGTGCTTTACTGCGCCCTGGTTGACTCATCCCTTCCCTGTGACCCCTCTGAGGGGGAGGGGATGTCCCATGGTCTACAGATGGAGTTTGGGTCTCTGCTCCGACCCCCCTCTTTCTCAACAATATGGTTTTTGTTTGTTATGGGCATTCTGATGCCTGTTACCCGGTCCCATCGACACCTCATGATCGCACCAGCTGGTGTGCTTCTTCCATGTGGGCTTCGTGGCTTCTCTGCTAGATGACCACTGGTTTACCTGCAAGCCTTCAAGACCTGTATTGTAAAGATACCTGTATCTAAAAGATGCAAACAGATGCTATATCTTTTAATAGCCGGGAACCATCCACTTTCTTCACCACATTTGCTCATGTTCGCATTTTGTCTTCAGTGATTGTGCTGGGAGGGTGAGCATCACATAATATCTCTTTGTTAGACAAAGTGTTCTTGCATTGAGGGAGGGTATGAGCAGAGGCTAGAAGTCTGTCCACTACCTCTGTGTATTGCCATATAAATATATGTACATAAGCCAATACCTCTATTTTTGTGAATGAATGTATTTATATTTGTGCATAACTATGCTTATACCTCTATCCATAGCTTTACTTCCTAGATTGTTCCTGTTTCCTTTTACCTTCCTCCTGTTCCACCATCATGCTCGCTCTATTTCCACCTCTTAGTAATTACTCTCAGCAAGATTGCTGTTGCTCCAACACCCCAGAATCTCTACATCTTCCTTGTTGTTGATTTTAATTCCCTAGTTGTTCCCCTGTCTATGGCATTGTCTGCTCACCACTCCCTTCCCCCCTCATCTTCCCCCAAGTCCCTCCAGAACCATCATTCCCATTACTTTCTCTTCAAGCTTGCTTTCCATGCCTCTCTTACTTAAGTAGTCAAACCAACATTAACAGAGACAAAAAGAAAGAAAGAAAAGAAAGGACTGAAAAGAAAAAAACAAAAAAAGGAAAAACAATACATAATTCCAGGTCTGTTCCCTGACCTTTATGACTATCTCCCCACTGGTCCTGGCGGGAATTCCGGGAACTGCCCCTCCTAGCCTGAAGTCTATTTTGGGGGCTCTTTAGGGGCGTTGTGGCTTGGCTTTGCTCCTGTTGCTGACCTGTTATGTTCCCTTCTTGGTTCACCCGAGTGCAGGTGGTTCAGACTGCACTGACCCTCCACTGTGTGTCCCCAGTATCGCTGTCTGTCATGGTGTGCTCCAGTAAGGGGACAGCCTGTCTCGAGCTGTTGTCAGCCCTGTAGTCCTCTCTGTGCCTTAGCAGCTTTGTGCTGGGACATTGCCTCTGGGCTGGGTGTGCCGAGATGGGGTCTAGACCACCCCTTTCTTTCGTTCTTGGCTTGCTTCCGTGTGGGCATGGTATGCCGGCCCCTCTACCCAACCTGTGGGTTTAGTGTTGTTCTCTGGCACATACTGCTAGGCACGGGGTCAGTTTGGCTCTGATCGGGGTGGCCCTGTAGCCCAATATTTTCATGCATTCCTCCGCGTGGTTACGTTGCCCTCCTGGTTTGGTGTGCTGGGGTGGGGTCTGTATGCATGCTCACAATTCTGTGGAGACATAACCAGTACGCCCCCCTGGGTGGGTTAGTCATTGGTTCATGCTTTACATGCTTCACATATGACCAACATAAAACAGTCCCATGCAATATCCTTAAACACTGGAGATGCCACAGTTCTCTAAGTGTAATGGGAAGAAATTCCATTTAAGAACCAAATTGTCTGAAAGATCTTTCTTCTTAAAAGCTCTGTTGCCTTTAAATAATATGAGGTAGTTAGTTTATTGTGCCAACCTGGCCAATAAACACATGTGGGGCTAACTGAAAGGCGGGATAAATGGCTCAGTGAGCTTTACCTTTCTAGTTCTTGGGTCTCTTGTTTTCTGATGGTCTGACCAGGCTGTAGCTGCCTTAGCCAGTTCCCTGCTTCAGCTTTCAAGGCTTACTTCCTGCAAGACATCCCTGAGGAGAAGCCACATGGACCTACCCTGATGCAGCCTTGGGTGTGGAGACACCCCCCCACCCCCACCCCCCGCCAGTGCTGAGATGTTTACACATTCACTGACTCGGCTTTCCTCCTGCAGTCGGCATCATTGTGTGTGTTTTGTGAGATGGAGGAAGACTTTGTGGATTCTTGCTGGACATATGGGTTAATGGGTTAATGTTGGACTTGTGGGCTTGGGCAGCACTGGGTTGGGATGTTTCCTTGATGTGCACTTACCCTTTATATAAAACTCTCTCTTATACAGGAGTTTCTGTGGATTTGTTTCTTTAAAGTATCCAGACTAACACGAGTGTACATGTAGATATGCAAGCTGGTGGATTGGACTGGACATAGATTTGACAGAGGCTGATTCTAACTCTATATTTATATGCGCTGTAAATATATCCGTGAATATAGTAAAACTTTCAAGGGCTAGGAGTTATGAAAATGTTTAGCCAATGTTTAACCCTAACTGAACTCTTTGAAGAAATACATCTCTGGCCCTGGGGCTCAGAACTATAGTTTGGAGGAACAGCAAGGCCAATTGGTAGCATAGTTCACAAAGAATGTTAGCCAGGAAAACACTATGGGGCAGTTCTACTCTGTTACATGGGGTTTGACAGCCTACCTTGTGTAGCACCGGTGGTCTTCAAAACTTGTGAGTGGGAAGGTACAACTAATGATTTCTACACATCTGTAGCAAAGTCAGAGGTGAAGACAGTCAAAGACATGTTGAAACAATTAGTACTAAGGACTAAGGTACCAAGCTAACGTCAACCTTCACAACCTAGAAACTAGAAGAACTAGATGGTGCCAGGCCACCATTGTCAACCTTGCCAAGCAGGTTAACTGAGACGATCCTGGGTGGAGGAGGAGCAACATGTGGGGCAGAACTCAAAATCACACAACCAACCAGGCTTCTGTCTGTTGAAACCCAGAGACTCTGGTCCATAAACCCCTTCAAGCCTAGAACCGATCTCACTTGCACGGTCCTAACAGTGTTGTCTGTGATGGTGTCATTGGGTCAGTTTTCCCTCATCGTGATCACGTGCACAACAGATCAAAACACTGCCTAGTCCTCTGCCCACCTCACACAGTCTTTACGGATGAGCCCATTACAGCCAGTGTCAGTCTGTGGCCTTGATGGTCTTCCATTTGTTGCTACCCTTCTTTGTCAAGACCGATGTCCTTTTCCAGGGACTGGTCTATCCTGAGAGCATGGTCAAAGGATGTGAGATGGAGTCTCACAGTAGACAGCACACAGGCCTGGACAATAGCACCAGGAGGGTGCACACTCCGTCAAACAATCAACCAGAGGAGATGCACAGGGCAGCATTTGACCCCAGATAAGTTCAGGAGACAGGACGAGATATGAAAGGACTGTTGGAAATGGCAAACACAGAGAAGTAGGCCAGTATTGTTACAGCATGGGGGTTGTAGTCAGTGCCACTCATATTGTATCTTTAAGGAAATCCAAGGGAAAAGTCTTCTGCTTGTCAGTAATATGTATTTCATAAATGGTCATCATTGGCTTAGATAAAAGAAATCCTTACACTCTTGAACTCACTTGGTCATTGAGGTAGTTAGTTTATTGTGCCAACCTGGTTGATAAACACATGTGGGGTTAATTGAAGGGCGGAGGGATAAATGTCTCAGTGAGCTTCACCTTTCTAGTTCTCGGGTCTCTTGCTTTGTGATGGTCAGACCAGGGTACAGCTGCCTTAGCCAGTTCCTGCTTCAGCTGGCAAGACTCACTTCCTGCAAGCCCTCCGAAAGGAGAAGCCACATGGACCTACCCTGATGCAGCCCAGGGTGCTGGAGCAGTCATGTGGAGACCCCTGCCAGCACTGAGATGCTTACACATTCACTGATTTGGCTTTCCTCCTGCAGTCGGCGTCATTGCGTCTGTTTTGTCAGATGGAGGAGGACTTTGTGGATTGTTGTTGAACATATGGGTTAGTGTTGGACTTGTGGTCTTGGGCAGCACTGGGTTGGGATATTTTCTTGATGTGCACTTACCCTTTATAGAGAACTCTCTCTTGTACATGAGTTTCTGTGGATCTGTTTCTCCAAAGTACCTATACTAGTACAGTCATGGATATTATAATTCCCACAGTTAATGTTGTTTGATACGTAATTCTCACTATAATTTGATAGATAATGGGCATCAATCTCCATTGAATATAAAAGGAAACCTCAATGGAAACTGTAAGGTTTAACATTTAGAGGAAGCAAAGTCATTGTTGATTTTTAACCACTTCTATGAGATTTTCCAAAGAAATTTTTATTATTTACCTACCAATCAATAAGTATAGTTAAATGAGCCCTGGTGTGGCATGACAGCTAATCTCCTGGCTGCCAATCAAAAGGTTGGCAGTTTGAACCCTTAGAGCACCCCAGGATCAAGGCCTGGTGACCTATGACCTGCCGCATCGAGATGATAGCCAGGAACCCCTCTGGGGCAGGTCAGTCCTGTTCCACGCCGTTGCTGGGAGTCACAATCTTCTCATGGGAAAGCCAGGAATTGCAGAATGAGATGACCGGAGCTAATATATTTAGGGTTTCCACGAAGGACTGCATTGTTTCAATAGGGAGAATGGCTGGGGGAGCTAAGAGAGGAGCTATACCTTCAGGTGGTACAGTGCTCGAGTGCTTGGCTGGTAACTGAAAGGTCGGTGGTGAGAACCCACAAGCTGCTCCCTGGGCGAAAGATGGGTCCATCTGCATCCATAAGGATTGGAGACACTTGGGGATATTCTGCTCTGCCTTGCTACCCTGTTTCCCAGAAAGTAAGACATCCTCTGGAAATAAGACCTACTTACAGTTTTGCCTCTCGCTTAAATATAAGGCATCCCCCTGAAAATAAGACCTCCCCGAAAATAAGGCCCCCTGAAGCTACCGTAACTCTGGACTCTGGACCGTAGCGGCAGGCGCCTCTGCACAGCTCACTGTTGGCTGCAGCACAAACGGAGCAGACAGGAAGTGTGAGGTCTCTTTTAATAAAACAATAAACAATAAATGTGTACCGTATTCTTCTTCATGGAAAAATAAGACATCCCCTGAAAATAAGACCTAGCGCATCCTTGGGAGCAAAAATTAATATAAGACACTGTCTTATTTTCAAGGAAACAGGGTAGTGGAGTCACTACGAGTCTGAATCCACTGGATGACAAAGTACTTTGGGGGGTTGATTTTCTGCAGTGTAGTTTCACCGAGAGGCCGCAACGTTGGTGAGTTCCTGAGCTATGGAGAGATTCTGGGTGGGTAGCAAACAAAGCAATGGAGAGAACATTAAAACCGAAGTACAGATAAAGCAATTCATATCAGATGAAAGATTCGATCATGTCATTCTTCTGCTTACAGTGCAAGTTAGGGTTGGGAATTCAAGAGTTATTTAATGAAGTAGATAGAAGAGGAAAGTAGAAGCGATCGAAGGATAGACAAAGGTATCTGTTTCTCCCTGTCTCTGTTTTGATTACGGTTGCGGGTCATCTTAAGAAAGCATTTGTGTTTTTTTTGTAATTAAACTCGTGGTGAAACGGACACCCTCTGAAGAACACAGGCAGGTGTCCAGAGCATCCTAACTCGCTGGAAAACTCAGCAATCCCTCCAAAAAGACCAGTCTTCTTGTGAACCCCTCGCAGGTGCTGTTGCTGAGAGAGACATTTTCCTGCAGTACTGCATCTGGCTGTGATAGCCCCAGGTGGAGTGAGAATCACCGGTAATAAATGTCACCCAACATTTCCAGGTCATCCTCGGTGGGTGCATTTCAGAGCTGAAAGTGATTGTATGCACTGTCTGCCTGATTCCCAGAGCAAGAGCTTTTGTTCAAATAGATGCATACATGACATCTCTACTCTTTAATGCTGTAGTCAGGACAGCCCAGACCATCCTACGGTTTTAAATGTGCCTGACCTGCTCCATTACTCGAGACACAAGTGTACCTTCAGGCCTTTATGTCCAGCCCTCAATCCATTGCTCCTTCTTCCTCCCCCCTCTCCCCCATGGGCACTCTAATCCCGGGCCCTGTGTGTTCTGGCTGTACCTGGGGAGTTCGTTCTTCACTCTTGGCTTTGCTTCAGAGTCTCAGTGGATTATCTCTGTCACTGATCTTTGGCTTAGTACATGCCTCGGTTTTTAGCTCCAACTCTAGAGTCTTAGGGTAAAAGCCTTCCTCCGATTTGATTCACGTGGTATCCCCACTCCTCGGGCCTATATCTCTCCATTTACCTCTCTGAATGGTGAGGCCCAACTCAAGGAACAGCAGCTTGCTCACAATAGATGATGGAGACACTGGGAAGTCTTCAGTTAAATCTGAGATTCTAGTTGGTATGTTTTATAGCTAATTGTATCAGGTTTTTAATTTTGCGTGAGGAGATGCTCCTCTATACCTCCTTAAAGGCCAATGTGTTGCTCCACATCAGCGTGTGACACAGAATTGTGCTGAATGGTGACTCACGGTGGCCTGTTAGACACCGAACTGCTGAGGGAATCTGACAGCGGCTCTGATGACACTAGGAACATTCGACTCCAAGATATGAACCATCTTGGAGTGGAATGTTCCCAGCTTCATCTTTTACAGGAGGTGAAAGCCTCATCTTTCTTCTGTGGAACAGGTGCTGAATTTGAACCGCTGACCTGGTCATTGGCAGCCCAATGCTACCAGGACTCAATCGAATAATGGGAATTAGGAGAAAGAACAAATCCAAATGAGTTAGTGAGCACAGGGGTTGCCCCCATTGACCGATTCCTTGGAGTCAAGACCTGAATATTAACAGGTCACTTACAGGCATTAGGGATAATGAACTTCTGGGATTGGAAACTATCTACATAAAACTTGCCCAGCCCTGCCTGTCTTCCCCTCTCTTCAAATGACCCTCCCCTACTCTGCTGTTTTTGTGGCCTGAAGTGTATTCTAGCCAAATGAGAGACTGCGTTTGGCAAAGCCCAATCTGAAGGTCGGGGGCCAACTGCAGGCACACCCTGCATTGGAAGGTCCATCCCCCATGAATCTAGCACCGTGCCTGCCACCACTAGCAGAACACACCCTGTAAATTGGCTGCCCACCCCTCCCTGCCTCAGGCTTTTCCTTCTTTGTTTTTGCTTCTTTTTAACCCCCTCTTGTTTTGTTTTTCATTCCCCACCCCCTTTGCTGTTTTCCTATTATTTTTTGCCGATTTTCCCCTCCACATGTCCACATTATTGAGCTACCGCTGCCGCTCCTACCACTCCACCCACTGGGTGAGTCCACCCACCTGTACCTATACCTCTTGGTCAATAAGAGCTGGTGGTAACATCAGGCCAATTGGCTCCCATTGCTCTGCAAAACCCAGAGAACAGAGACCTCTGTACACAATCCCGTACTCAGTCCCACCCACCAGGAGACAGGTGGTGAGCACGGAAGGGCTGCCAAAGTGTGGAGCAGAGTGGCACTCCGCCACACACTCTCAGATACGCCCCAGCAAAATAAGGCAGAGAGCTTGCATGACACACACATCAGTGTACCATCATTAATTAAATACCAATGCAGGATCGCCACACTGCCTTAGACATAACAACGGCCCTTCTCAGTTCACAAACAAAAGACGAAGTGGCCCAAACAAAATACAGAGCCAGCAAACCTCCCTGACAAAGCAATACCATTGAAACTGCCTGGGAAGGAATTCTATTCAGGTTCCTTCAGAAGATTAGGAAAGAGATCAAGGAAAACCTCGACAAAAACTAGGAGAATTCAGGAAAACAGTGCAAGAACAAATTGACTTAAAAGTGAAAAATTATTAAGAATCATACAAAAGCAGTGTATAGAAATCTAGAAATTTAATACTGAACTTTCAGAAATAGATAAAGCATTGGAAGGACAAAAGTGTAAATTTAAATCAATGGATGACCCAAGTAGCCAAATTGCCTTTAATAATTTTATGTAACCTTTTAGGAGGAACAATCAGAAAAAAAGGATGGAAGAAATAAATAAGAAGGTCTAAGAATTATGTGGGACACCATCAAGAGAAATAAGATAGGTGTCAATCAGAATTCCAAACAAGAAGAGACCAAATCAATCATTCAATAAAAATCCATACAGAGGACATTATATATTTGTTGGAAGACACCTTCTCCTATATCATAAAAGGAGTGGAGCTATGCAATTAAAAAAAAAAACCACCCAGGTATCCCAAGATAAGCCACAAAAGAAAAATGACAGAGGCACGTTATAATCAAGCTTGTATAGATTATTTTAAATGGATAATTTGGATTGTTAGCTCCCATTTTTAAGTTAGTTCCCATTTTGAGACACTGTATTAATAGCATCTTAAAATAGTCCTATCACCAATGGGTTGAAGTTCAAAACTCAAATTTCTTGGCCTGGCTGAGACTACCTCCCCTAGAAAACTGTTTAACCTGACCTTGTGTAAATGACTTGGGAGCACAATACCACGTGTTTGTGCACACTTTCCTTGGAAGGAGCGGTGGTGCGCACAGCGAAAGTGCCCAGCTGTTACCAAAAAGTTGGTGGTTCAAGTCAATGCAGGTGGTTCAAGTCCAAGAGCCTGGCAGTCTGCTTCTGAAAACCCAGCCGTTGAAAATCCCACGGAGCATAATGATGCTTTGATGCACAGGGAGCTGCCCTGAGTGGGAATAGACTTGGGGGCAACTGGCAGGGCCTTGAGATGCACAATCTTCTCACAGCCACCTGCTTCACACGCCCCAGTTGGGATCAGTGCTCAGCACGAATGTCTCTGTTGGCATTGGGGGTCCTCTGAATTCCACACCCAGCAATACATGCCTCTCCTATTGATCACTCCACTCATATCACAAGGGGCCTTTTTTTAGACCTGAGCTTCTTGTGTTTTATTCTGTGGTCATCCTTTGCCTGTTAGTTCTTCTCTGGGGCAGTGGACATGCTAAATGATTGCATTTCGAGTACTTTCTTGAACAAAATATGATCTCAGATAATGTTTAGGTAAGAATAAATGCATTCCTCCATAGGCATAGTGAAACAAAGTGTTTTAGAAATCAAGTATAATTAAATGCTGCCTGGATGTCTTTGCCAGTTCAGATAGATTTAACCTTAAGGCTGTGCCGGTTTCTATGTTTTCTGCATATCATCCTGTTTATTGGTAAACATCACAGGGTTTTGATAGTTGTCCTCACGGCATCAGCGCTACACTCATCTATTTACCTCTTTAACCTAACATCCTTACACGTGAATCTCTAATAGCAATTAAGATGAAATTTTGAAGTTGTACATGCTCTTCTACTTATTGATTTGCAAGCTATATTTTTGTTGAATGCTGCGGTGGTATTCCCTTTTGCAGTTTAAATGAATTACATAAGACTGTGGAGAAAGAGGAATTAAGGGATTTACAGTGGAGCCCAGCAAGAAGTGTCTCCTTAATAAACCGAAGTGATACCCAAAGCCAGGCACTTGCTTTGAAATCTTATCCTATAAGCAACTTGGCCTTGAAAACAATAGGAGAGTCAGCCAAAGACAGTAGAAATCATCAGAGAAGCAGTTGAGAATAGTATCAAGCTGCATGCGCCATACGTGGCTCATCCAGATTCAAAGAGTAAAGAAAGTTCACCTGTGAGGATTTAAAAGATTACCTCATAAAATTCTATCACCCAACTTGGTTAGTCAAACTGTATTTCTGGAAGAAAACATTCTTTGGAAAATTCAAGAGTCTATAAGTAGAATGGTAGTTAAGATTGTTAGCAAATAGATGACGGCAAACTCCTTCCTAGAATATGTCACCATTGTTTACCTGGGTTTGATTTTCTTGAGGATCATGGGCAGCTGGACTGAGAACGGTGAATTTCCAGCCAGAAGTCAAGTCCCCTTCGCAGGTAGATATCACACCTTGCTTTCTGGTCAGTCTTACTTCCTGGAAATAACAGCCCAGGGAGAATGGTCTGTAAGACTTAGCCACTCTAGACTGAAATAGAAATGTGAAAAATGTTTCACTAGCTGATCAAATAAAGGGAAGGGTGGGAGTTAATTGACTTTTATCATGCTGAACTTTATAATTCTGGTAAATAGTAATGAAAATTTACCTCCAGGCCAACTGTACTTTTCAACTATTTTCCATTTTCTTCTGCATATTTGTCAATAGGCTCTCAGTTTTCAATCCAAAGGCATGCTGCTTCAGGAGTTGGGATGTTGATATTTATTCCTTCAAACATTCCACCCAATCACTGCTTTCTTACAACTTTTGCTCCCCTCCTTGAAAGAGGCCTACTTCAACAAAGTTATTCTATTATGTTAAAAAATAATGTATATGAATTGTTCATTAATTTGTGGAAGGAAACAAGGTGTTTTCTATCCTTTTCTTATGAGTTGAAATGTGGGACATTTTATAGTTGATTCCTCTGTTTTTTCTCCCCTATCTCCACCTTAATAGATCTTTCTAGAAAGTGAACAACTAGTGCTTTCTTTGTCCATTTAGATGAGTGCAGTTTGGGGCACGTGATTAGCTCCCGATGTCTTTCTTCGTTCACTGGCTTTGCAAAGCCCAGGGGGAGACAGAGGCTGCCTTGGCTTCCTGATCTGTTTATTTTGTAGTTCACAAGAAGTTAAAGCAATGTTTTCTGAGCCTCTGACTTGTGAACCTAGACATTTAACTCATACTTCCAATGAAAACCAAAAGCAAACATCTTTGTCATGAAGCTTTCTAGAAAAGTTACAAACACGCCTTGTTTTATTGTGCTTCAGAGATAGTCCGTGTTTAACAAACTGAAGGTTCGTGGAAACCTTGCATTGAGGAAGATGATGAGAGGCACTCGCTGCATGCCTCTGGGTCACATTTTAGTAATTCTCACAATGTGTCCAGTATTTTCATAATGCTAGTACACATTTACAATACTATAATATAATGCAAAACATCACCTTTTTGCACCAGGAAACCAGAAAATCGATGCAACATGTTTATTGCAGCAGTCTCTCAATTGCAGTGATCTCAAACCAGACCTGCACTATCCCCTAGATCTGCCTGCAGGAGGTAGATGACATGGTAGAAGACCATCTTACTGGTCTTTACAACCTACATATCGCACAAAGCTGGCCACCTGCCGGGTTCTCTCATAAAGTTTCCTGAGAAGATCCTGTGTGAATGCCCCTCCTCTCCCCCCCTCTCTCTCCATCATTACTTGGTGCCATCTAGTCAATTTTCATTCATATCCACCCCATATGATAGAGTCAACTGGCCTTGTAGGTAATGTTGACTGTCATTATTACAGCAACCGAGGGCTAGTTTTATCCTTCAGAACTTCTGAGTAAGTTCAAATGACCAACCTTTCTCTTACTAGCTGAGGGTTTAAAAGTTGCACCCCCACTTACTAACCCCTCTCCTAATCCCTTACTAATTAGTAGTAATTACTAATCCTTACTAATCCCTCTAGACTTTACTTTTACCATATAGAAAATGAGAGGTTTAAATCAGATAAAAGCATTTTCTTTGAGCCCTTTCTTTCACTCATTTAGTGTTTCATCTATCCATCGCTCCATCACTCATCCATCTATTCAGCCATCATCTATGCATGCAAAGATTCAGCAAACATATATTAAAATTCAACCATTGTCTAGACTAAACGCTTAGTTTTAAAATGCGGTGTGCTACGCAGAGTTCTCTAGAGAAACAAAACCAAGATACTTATGATTATATATTTCTAAGAGGATGGGTTCATACAGCGAGAAGGAATATAACCACTAAGTATTCCACACAGCAGTACAGAGGGCTCAGTTCACCTCACTTTCATGGAACAGTCAATATATTGAAGGTCTTCCAACTCACATGGCTGTGAGGTCTAAGGTCAAGGAAGCAGACAGCAGGGTAGGTCAGAAACAGTCCGTCACTAGGGAGTTTGCAAAGCAGGCCCGATGGGATCTCAAACTCAAGGATCCATCAACCTCAAGCTCAAGCAACATACACACTAGCAGCATGGCTAAGCAGGTCTTGAAGGAGCCTGACACTTTAGTGACATGATCCATGGGTTGGCTTGGCCCACAAGTAGTGTAGCACACAGGTTGAGGCAGACAACTAGCTAAAGCAGCAGCATGCTGATCCGATCACTAGGGAGCAAGCTGGACATGGGCTGCCGGCTGTCTTTATTTATTTCCGTTGTCCTCCCATCAAGCTGTAACCCGATTAAGCTCTGCCCACATGTTCCTATTGGCCTAGTGGGCACAATAAACCTAACAATCACATATAGTAATCTAGGGGTGACCTATTTGAATGTTGTAATGTATAGTTAAATCACTTCAAGAGTCACAGATGCATTATATAATAAGTGTCACATTGTTGACCTGGGCTTTAATCCACCCTCTGGTGTCTTTTCAATGCTTTGAGAGGCTCAGAGGTTAAAGTCCTTGCAGTTCTGAATGCAAGTCAACCATCCACTGGATGGCAATCGCCGGAACTCTCAGCTTAGCATCCTCTTTAATCCTGACCAATCCCAACATCTTAGACCTGATCCAGACCAAGACCCCTCTATCTTTAACTCTAGTTACCCTTTCGGTAGAGGTTTCATATAGTACAAGTCATTTCTTAAGGAATTTTTCACCGCCACTCTGTTAACTCTAAGAAAGCTATTTTGATTGTAACCAAGGCAGCTGTCTGTAAAGTACAAGAAAGCCATTAGGGTGCATAATTAAATAAAAAGAGCTTAATTGGTTAAAGAGTAACTTTAACTCCACATCAGCGTTTGTCTCAACGGACCACATAGAGGGCGTAATTAGGAAGTTGGCTTTTATTTCTCAAAGACACAAGACAGGTTTGGGTGGCTGTTGTTGTTGTTGTTGTTGTTGTTGTTTTTGCCAACTGAAAAGTGAAAACATGTGATCTTGAACAACCCAGACTTTTGACAAGAATAACTGAGGGGGGAAAAAACCCCATTAATTTGATTATATTACCTTTTGAGTATTGAAGGATTCAAATTCCCAAGTTTCTCGAGGTTTTGAAGATTCCAATAGCATTTCTATCTGAGGCTCTCAAAGAACTTCACAGATGCGAGCAGCCACGCATACACTTCAAAGCCGGCACTTTTACCCTCCCTTTTCAGTGGCAAAATCAAGACAAAGAAAGGCTAACAAACGTTGTTATCCATCAAAGTGTTTAGTGATATGAAGAATATAAGTGACCTTTTGTTCGATCACTGTTCAAACAAATTAGTCATTTTACCCAAATGTTGTAGACCAGTTCCCCTGAGAATGTCTACCTGAAGCTTATGGGATATATTTTAATATAGAAATGTAGGAAAATAAGCCAAGACTAATGTTTCCGAAAATAAATAGCAGCAGAGATAATGTGCTTTGAATGATAATTTTGTGCATTATATGCCAGGCAGAATTGAGTGAGGGGAAAAAAATTTGTTATTCCTTCCCCAAATAGCTTCAGTACAAAGTACATGATCACCGTTGTGTGGTTTTCATTTTACAAATAGGAGTGATTGCCTTATATTAGCTAGTGGAATGCAGATTCCAAATGGTACAAAGGTTTCTCATCTGTTCTTTCCCTGCCTAAAGGAACTTCCCAGTATAAAACCATCCTGCCTTTTCTGTAACAGTGCCATACTTTTAACAGAGGTCATTTTATTCATTTTGATGTTGTTGTTAGAATATGCACAGTAAAACACACTATCTCAAGTTTCGACGTGTGCCACTCAGTGACATCAATTACATACTTTGAGTGATGCAGCGAAGGTTCCTATACAATCTTGTGCGTTGTTGTTGTCAATTTTACCCCATGGGGATAGTGCTTAACACTTTACCGACTATTTCCAGTCAAAACTATCCCAGGCAGCTGGCTCCTATAAAGACCGATACTGCTTTCAGGCTTTCTGAGGTAGTTACATAATTTCATGTCAACTTGATGATATAAATGTGTAGAGGTGGAGGCTAGCCTGTCGATTGGGTTACAGCCTGATGGTACCTCCTTGTGAGTGTGGCCTTCTCATGTAGAGGGTCCCGGGAACCTCCCCACTCTCTCTCTGCTTCCCCTTCCTGTTGATGAGCCACTGTGAGCCACGCTGATGGCAGCCAGAGTCCTGGCGCTGCATCTACTGCCATTGCATCTACAAGACTGTGCACGCACCGTCCTGTGATCCTCCTGCAATGGGTATAGTTGCATGTGGCTACGTGAGTCTGAAGAGGAATTTATGGACTTGTGTATGACTTATGAAGTAGTATTAGACTTAGGGACTTAATCTAAAGTGGGCTGGGATGTTTGTTTGATTTATAATTACTTCTTGATATAAAGCTCTGTCTTCCACATATATGAGTGTCCCTGGATTTGTTTCTCGAGTCAACCCAACCTAATGTACTTTCAAACTGTATAAACTAATGTAAGTGCAAACACGAGCCAACTTGTGACCGGTCAGCAACATTCAGGCATGCAAACACGAGTACATTCTTGCCTGGCCAAGCAGTGAGGTCAAAGAGCATAATGCTCAAGCAGACACTTTTGCTAGTTAAGCTACTGTTTGGTTTTAAGATGATTTCAGGGAGTATTTTTAGTTTAAGATTTAAAGACAACCACAGGCAATCGTTTTGTGGGATTTATCCATGCCTGCAGAAGGCCAAGAGTCCAGGAGGATTGGGACTTCTGTTCAGCATTCCACCACCCACCCCCTTTTGATCAGGATTCATCTCTAAAACCTTTGCTGAACGTGGTCAGTAATGGTTTTTCTGGTCTCATGGCAAAGGAGGCAATTGTCCATGGGGAAAATTAGCCACACGTTCCTTCTGTCCCACACCTTCTCCTTCTGTTCCTGACTCTCCTCCCTCCTCTGTTATTTAATGAGAATGGAGACCCCTATTGGTGTGTTCGGTGGTACCTGCGAGCTTTTCAAGACCCCAGGCACTTCATAGGAGATAGAACAAAGGCACCTAATGAGGTTCCCCATGGAACCATGACTCTGGTCCTCCAAACCAAAGCACCAAATCTCATAAGGTGTTTAGTCCCACATAAATAGTCTCATCAGCTATTCCATTATCACATAACTCTTACCTATTCAAACTTTTTTAACCCTTCCTTTTCTAGTAAGTCTATTTTCTTGTTAGTATTTACATTGCTCAGTTTACAGCCTTCACCAATCCTTGCCCACAGATTCTTCTAATATAATCCATCCGTATAGCTCTGTTGTTGCGATAGGTTGCCCTCCAGTCATCTCTGACTCGTAATCAATCGAATGGGGGTCAGAATGAAATGCTGCCCCCTTCTGCACGTCTTTGTCATCACTGGTAGGGTGGAGTTCCTTGCTTTTATTATCTTAACAAAAGCCTTAATAACTAAAACCCCCTTTGCCATCAAGTTCATTCTGAATAATAGCGGCCTTGTAGGCTGAGTAAGGACAGTGTTTCACTACTGAGCCCTAATTTTGTAACCAAACTCTTCCAGGTGCTGTGGGGAGTCCTTGAGAAAAACAGCACCCTGTTCCTTCCCTCCCATGGCTAGCACTGAGGAAAGAACTTTGGAGAAGCTAGTCGAATCACGGTCGGAGCTACCATAAACTAGGTGCTCCTTGGAAGAGAGCATTGTGGGAATTCATACTGTTGACTTTGGAGATGTTGGTCGAGTAGAGCTTCAGTGAAAAGTAGGGGCTCCATCAATGAGATGCACTGACACGGGAGCTTCCATAATGGGTCAAAGCATTATCCTGAAGATGATGCAGGACCGGGCAGCATTTTGTTCTGCTAAACATAAGGTCACCATGAATGATGACCAACTCAACAAGGACCGTATATACTCGAGTATAAGCCGACCTGAATATCAGCCAAGGCACCTAATTTTGCCACAAGAACGGCATTAAAAATGTGCTGGAAAACTTGGCTTATACACGAGTTTATAGGGTAACCATGACCACAGGGGTCCCGAGGTCGTGTCTAGGTGCCTACCCTTCTATCTGATGGTTCTCCCTCTCCCACAGCACAGGACACCTTCATTTTAAGTAGAAAGCCTTGTAGATGGCCATGTCTTCGTTCTGCTTTTTCCCTTGCTGTGAGTACCAGAGTAAGGCTCTGTGTATGTGCACATTACATGATCTCACCGCCAGAGCCTTGAACCTGAATCAGTAAGGCCTGGAGGACATTCGTTTTACAAAGAATGATTTTGAAATGCATTGCATCTTATGGGGATTGGTCTGTGCATCAGTAGCCCTCATGACACAGTGGTTGACGTGCTTGACTGTTAGCCAGAACGTTGGTGGTTCCAGTACACCAGCTGCTCTGTGGAGAAACGATGGGGAAGTTGGCCTCCATAAGGATGTACATACAGCCTTGGCAATACTCTGGGGGTAGTTACTTCTACTCTGGCCTTACAGGCTCGCTAGGAGTTTGTATCAACTCTGTGACAGTGAATTGGATTTTGGTGCTTCTATGGTTCCTCAATGTGCATGCAGAACAAAGTTTGTTCTGACAATATTGGGGTGTGGGGGTTCATTGATAGACACCATTTGGGAAATCATTTTTAAAAGCTGTAACAAGATTTGCCTGTGCAGTTCACCCCAAATGAGTGTGATTACTGGTTAATCAGAACTGTTAGTGTGAGTGAATGGATGTTGTAATGTGAATAATTGCAAATGTTGACTCCCCAGTCCCTCTTCAAAACAAGCCAGCTCAGTCAGCTTAATGAGGTTTTCCTGGAGTGTTTACAAATTTTAAATAATTAAAATTAAATTGAATTGAAGTCCTTTGTAATTATAGCTGCAATTACATCATTATCATCCTGGCAGCTGGAAAGAGGTGGGGGGCAGCTGTATTCTTTTACGATTAAATGCAAAATAATTCTTTTCAGAAATACCTTTTTTTTTTTTTAATTTCAGGGACTCTGAGAGTTCAAAATCCACTTTTTAAAACTGCCTTTTTACTAAAGTTACACAGATTAAATTCACTTTTGGGGGGAAAAGATCGTCACCAACCGTGGCACTTCTGAAGACTATTCAGCGTCCATGGAGAGAAGAGGGACGGTTGGACATGCATATGTATCAGATCCCATGGAGCGAGTGGGAGAGGGCACCGGACGGTTGGCCATGCATATGTATCAGATCCCAAGGAGCGAGTGCGAGAGGGCACCGAGACACAGAAAAGTGCCTAACACAGCAACAGTTATGACTTGGTCCCGACTCGTATAGGCTAGCATGAAAAATAAAGCACCCGGTACGCTCGCCCTGCAGGCCTAGCAAGCCACTTGGAAGACAAGGGCAGGGGGAAATTTGCAATCATGTGATCCACGGAAGTAGCCCAAACCAACGGCAATTGAATTTACTACAGACAAGGGCAGAACATTGCACTTCAAGTGGGTCTCAGTGACCAAAGAGGGGGAAAGGGGCAAATCACTCTGAAATTTTGCTTTGGCATGAATAATTTTGATCAGTCAACCTCTCACTTTGTGTGGTTGAGCTGAAGCCACAAACACTATGGACTCTTAAAGCCTAACTGGCTGCTACTGAGTTGATTCTCACTCGTCGTTCCCACGCTGTAGATCTTTATGTGAACAGATAGCTTCATCTTCTTCCTGTGAAACTCCCGGTGAGTTTGAACCGCTGACCTTGGCCATTCAGTGCCTAGCCCACGGCGCCATCAGACCAGAGGATGTACACTGGTACAGATAGGAACTGGAAATACAGGGAATCCAGGGCGGATTAGCCCTACAGGACCAGTGGTGTGAGTGGCGATACTGGGAGGGTAGAGGGAGAGTGGGTAGGAAAGAGGGAACTGATTACAAGGAACTATATGTGACCTCCTCCCTGGGGGATGGACAACAGAAAAGTGGGTGAAGGGAGACATTGGACAGGGCAAGATAGGACAAAATACCAATTTATAAACTATCAAGGGCTCATGAGGGAGGGAAGAATTGGGAGGGAGGGGAAAAATGAGGACCTAATGCCGGGGGTTTAAGTGGAGAGAAAATGTTTTGAGAATGATGAGGGCAATGAATGTACAAATGCGCTTTACACAATTGCGGTGTGTATGGATTGTGATAAGAGTTGTATGAGCCCCTAATAAAATGATTTTTTTTTAAATGGTAGAGGCAAATACAATGACGGTTGGCCACTTGCATTGCAACCCAAAGAAGGAAACATTCTCCCAGCCCCTTGTGGGTCTTCCACTCTGGACAGACTACATGCTCCATAGAAGTAATTTACAAAGTTTTGCCTGTTGGCCCGTATAGTTTTTTATATAACTTCTGAGGGAGTCGGTAGTTTCTTTTTCTGGGGTGCAATGTAAGGCTTTATTGAAAGGGCCCTACTTTTCTTTCTTTTTTAAATCACTTCATTGGGATCGTACAGCTCTTCTGACAACCCATACATCAATTGTTTCATGCACACTTGTACATAGGTTGCCATCATCATTTTCAAAACACTTTTCTTTCTATTTGAGCCCTTTATATTAGCTCCTTTTTTCCCCTCCCTGCCCTCCCACTCTCATGAACACTTGATAAATTATATATTATTGTTATTATTATATCTTACACTGTCCAATATCTCCCTTCACCCAGTTTCTGTTATTCATCCCCCTGAGGGGTAGGATTATATGTTGATCATTGAAATTGGTTCCCATTTTCCCCCCTTCTCCCCTGGCCTTTCCTCTACCCTCATGGTATTGCTACTCTCATTATTGATCCTGAGGAGTTTATCTGTCCTGGATTCCATGTGTTGAGAGCTCTTATCTATACCAGTATGCATGCTCTGGTCTAGGCAGATTTGTAAGGTAGAACTGGATTCATCATAGTTGGGGGGAGGAAGCATTAAAGAATGAGAGGAATGTTGTGTGTTTAGTTGGTGCTATACTACACTCTGGCTGCTTCGTCCCTTCCTTGTAACCCTTCTGTCTACAGATGGGCTTTGGGTCTCCACTCCGCGTCTCTACTATGACCCCCTTCTCCCGCCCCCACTCCCCCCACCCTCCACCCCCATCACTAGCATCAAAATCGTTGTTTGTTTTGGGTCTCCTGATACCTGATCCCGTGGACACCTAATGATCACAGGGGTTAGTGTGATTCTTCCGTGTGGGTTTTGTTGCTTCCCTGCTAGAGGGTCTTCAAGCCTTTCCTCTAGGACATTCTCTGTAAGGTTGTTGTGAATTGGAATCAGCAGTGGGTTTGGCTTATAGTTCTTCTTTTTTTTTTTTAACATCATTTTATTGGGGCCTCATACAACTCTGATCACAATCCATACATACATCAATTGTGTAAAGCACATTTGTACATTCATTGCCCTCAACATTCTCAAAACATCCACTCTTTATCAGAGATATTTGAAAGAGCAATTAAATTCATTTTTCACAAACTAATTCTCTGTCTCATACAAACGTTATTTTACTCTTAGCCCAACTTTCTTCTAGAACAACATGTTAAATCAGTTAATGGGCTGGCTAAGAAATAAATCTACTACCAGCCTGCTCCACCCCCAATACTGGCCACATTAGTGCACCAGCATGTAGCTAGCGATGGACCACAATGAGGAGAGGCTCAAGGGATGTGACCTACTTTGGCAGGGTTCTGTTGGGTGGCTGTATTTGGGCATTTAGACATTGAGAACTGAGGGGAAAACAGGTTGGAATTAGGACAGGCTGTATGACGGTCTTCCATCATAAAATTAAAGAAACGGTGTTTTGCGTAATAAAAATTGACCACATTTTATTACCAGCTGATCTCTGTTTAAATGGCCCAGCAAGTCATAAAACTGGCGGTAAGGCAGTGGAGTCAATGATATTTGTTGGTGTGTCTGTCAGCAACAGAATGTAAACTACAGTAAGCATGACACTAAAAGAGAATTGCGGGTAGGGAAAAAAAATCCCGATCAAAACCTTCACTTCCTCTTTATTTTGCAAAGAATGTGCATGAAGGTGTTGTTTATTTCCATCGTACTTGTGAGGCTGAAGATACACTCTTTAGAACAGGACCTCCCCTTACAGAAGGGCCTCAGGGAGGAGACCAGCCAGTCAGGGTGCAATGTAGCAGCGATGAAACATACAACTTTCCTCTAGTAACTAAATGCTTCCCACACACACATACACTATCACGATCCCAATTCTACCTTACAAATCTGGCTAGACTAGAGAATGTACACTGTTCATAAAGGAACTGGAAACGCAGGAAATCCAGGGCGATGATCCCTTCCGGACCAGTGGTGTGAGTGGCGATACTGGGAGTGTAGAGGGAGAGTGAGTTGGAAAGGGGGAACCGATTACAAGGATCTACATGTGACCTCCTCTCTGGGGGACGGACAACAGAAAAAGGGGAGAAGGGAGACATCGGACAGGGCAAGATATGACAAAATAATTATTTGTAAATTATCAAGGGTTCATGAAGGAGTGGGGAGCGGGGAGGGAGGGGAAAAAATGAGGAGCTGATGCCAGGGGCTTGGGTGGAGAGCAGATGTTTTGAGAATGATGAGGGTAATAAATGTACAAATGTGCTTTACACAATTGATGCATGTATGGATTGTTATAAGAATTGTAGGAGCCCCTAATAAAACGATAAAAAAAGAGCTGTAAGAGCTTCCAAAAAATGATCTTTAAAAAAAAAAGAACAGGCCGTGTTTGCATTTTAATCAACGCAGAACAAAAGACTCGTGTGTGTTCACTGTGGAGTACACCAGGCCAATGTTTGATTAAGGCATCTCTTTCCCATGGTGCATATTTAATCTCAGGCCGTTGTATGGGAATTCACTGAACAGTTGAAGCAGGGTAATCTTTTCAATAGCAGACCGGTTAAACTCAGCCCAGAGAGCACAGTAACCACTCAATGGCCTCCCAACAGCGACCCCTCCCGTGCAAGAAGCATTGGCTTCTTATTCTTCTTATTCTCATCTAAACATAGCATTTTAAGCATCTCTCGTGGTTCTGTGTTCCAGTTGAGACCAGGCGCCCCTGAGCAGACTGTGTCAGTGTAAGTGTGCTCCACAGGATTTCCGGGGGCTGTGAGCTCTCAGGGCTCCACTAAGCTCTTCTCACCAGGCACCTGTGCAGATTGAACGTTTAGTTCTTAGCCCAGGATTTAACAGTTTGCACCACACACGGGGCTCAACTAAATACACGTAACCAAACCCCAAACTCAACTCACTCCCATCAAATTCATTCTGACTCATCGCGACCCTGTAGGACAAGGTAGAACTGCCCCTGGTGGGTTTCAGAGAAAGTCACTCTTTGGGGGAGAGAATGCCCCCTACTTCTCCTGCCGAGCAGCTAATGATTTTGAACTGCCGACCTTTCAGTTTACAGCCCAGTGCGAAGGCACTACAGTGAACCCACGTTTATCGCGGTTAATCGATTCTAGACCCTACCGTGATAAATGAAATTCCGCAAAGTAGGATTCCTTATTTGTAAATCAAATATTTTCATAGTTAGAGCATAGATGACATGAAAAAACACCCTTTAGTCACCATTACACTCGTATTACCCAATTTATTAAACCAAAAAGGGAAAATACAGTAAAGCATTTTGGACGTTACAATTATCATTTATAAGTGAAAGTAGCCATAGCACGGATGTTTTTTTTTCCTCTTTACGGATGGAGCGAACGGAAGACTCATTCAAGTCAAAATGGCGTGCAACCTCCACGATTTTCTTGCCATCTTTGATCATATCCAAAAGTTTTACCTTTTCCTGGATGGTGAGCGTCTTCCTCTGGCGCTTATTTTTATTGTCAGAAGGCTTAGAAGAAGCAGCTCGTTTAGGAGCCATCATAGGGCTTAGATGAAATTTCTTAAAAATCGCAAACAATTACAGTACACTGTACAAAAGCAAAAATGCATCTGATACGTAGCTCCGATATGTAGCGATGCAGACAGAAGCGTGGACAGTATGAGCCAATCCGTGGCAGTAATGACAGAGCATGCGCTGTTACACAAAAACCGCGATAGAGTGAAGCCACGGAAGTCGAAGCGCAAAGTGGCGAGGGTTCACTGTATACCACTATGGCCTCTTTCTGAATCCCTGTAGAAGATGGGAAGGAGATGCGGAAATCCTGCTTTCGATCTTATCTTCTAAAAGCTCATGCAGTAAGTGAAAACTGCAGGGTAGAATCCTGTGATTAGCATTACTACCATCTGAATTTTAACTGAACTAATCCTATCAGCCTTTTTCTTCATCAGAATGTATGATCGTTCCCAGGATTGTGATTGGATTGGTGGTGTCTTATTATATGATTGGGTATAGAAAGCAGCCATGACATTTTCCAATTCCAGCCATCAATTAATTGTGTTAAGAAATACAATGCAGAGCCTTCAGCACTTCTTGCCCTTCGCAACTTGCCTCTTCTTCCCCAGCCTCAGTTATAGAGAATCTCACAGATGAGACTGTCTTCTATTCCAAATTCCACTCGTCTCAGGTGGAATGCGTTTGCGCTCCGTGTAATATAACTAAAAGGAGCCCCGGTGCTTCAAGAGTTAAGCACTCCGTTCTAACTGAAAAGGGACTGGTTCTAGTCCATCAGCTTCTCCATCGGAGGAAGATGCATCTGTCAATTTAGTAGTACAAGTTGTTCTTGTTGTTGTTGTTGTTGGCTGCTGTCAACTTGGTTCCAACTCAGAAGGACCTTGCAGGCAACAGAATAAAACACTCCCTGGTCCGGTGCCTTCCTCACAAGTTAGAGCGTCTTCCTCGTTTTGCTCGCCAGGCTGTCTCCAGGGACTGGTGCCGCCTGATGACGTATCCAGGCTACATGAAGTGAAGTCTTGCTATCCTCCCATGTAAGGAGCCTTCCAACTAGTCTTCTTTCAAGCCTTGGGAATCCTCTGGGAAGCTCTACTCTGTCCCAGGAGTGGACTCCATGGCAGTGGGTTTGGCTTGTGAGTGGAGACTCAAGTGTGGTGGTGGGCAGCATACGTTGTGAATCACTTGACTACCCTGCATAGGTTGGAAGTTCAAACCACCTTAGGGGCACCTCAGAAGACAGGCCCGGCAATGTGCTTCCAAAGGGGCATGGCCTTGAAAACCTTGTGGAAGAGTTGTGCTCGGGATATTGGGGTTCACCAGGAGTGGCAATTGACTTAACAATAACTAACAATTCCAACACCGAAGAGTCTGACCTATGCCAAGCTCCTTTTGGGGATTTTATGAAACGATCACTATTCTTAGGCTGTAGCTTTTATACAATGTAACATTTGTCCTTGTACTGAGGCCTTCCAAATCTCTTAACAACTCTAAATTTGAATAAGCAGCCCAGAAATTATCCAGGAGAAAATTCAATAACTTTTAATTAACTTTGTGTGGCCTGGAGAAATACAGAAATTGCATGTAGTTGATAATTTTGCCTGTGTATCATGAATCTGAAATGTAGAGCAACTCAACTCTTCACAGTCTCCTAATTCAAATTTATCTAAAATAATTCTCTTTCGTAGAGGACTCATTCTTCTTTTCACATGTCATTGTGGCTTACAGGGTAGATACATTTTTCAGTCAATAATTTATTCTTAGTTTGTTTCATGCCATTGATTGCAATCCCCAAAACGTAAGATTACTTATTCCACTTTCAATCCGGGTAACCTGTTCCCACTCCTGTTTGCCTGCCTCTTCTGAGCTTTGTCCTTTGTGCCATCCTTTTGACCTCTAATGGTGGGTTGCTTCAAGGTCTACATTCCTTCCTTGTGTTCTACTTGCGATGCTAGAGTTGTCTATTGTTAGGCTGAAAATGGAGCCATGAGAGTGAATTCATTTCCGGACCCATACGGTAACTACAGGCCTTTCTTGGGCTTTACATCATGCTCTATCCGACCAACAAACCCCTTTGTTGTTGTTGTTGTTTTTATGAGCTTGAGTTTTCTATCACATTTATTTTATCCAATTCTAGCCACGGCTTTCAAATATGATCCTTTGCAAGACAGTTGGTAGTCATATCCAGATACCACATAGTTCTTCTGGTCTCAGTGTGGTGGAGAATAATGTTCACATCATTCATGAGTCCGTTGGACTCCTTATTTCCAGGCATCTTTTCTTCGTTGCACCTCAGATGCCCATCGGGAGCATGTAGGACTCTTGTTTTCACTCACCTGAGTAGGATGTCGACTTGCCTTGGTGAGAGCCGTTCGACCAATTGACCAGAGATTCCCTGAGCCCATGGTCCTGAGCCTCCAGGCTCAGCGACTCACTCCCTCCAGATGTTTGGTTATATGTCAGAGTTTTTATAACATTGCCCCTGCATGCCCTACCACAGTCAGGTATATATTTGCAGCAAGGTAAATGGTGGTTGTTGTTAGATGCCATCTAGTCAGTTCTAACCCAGATAGCTCTTACTTATAAGAGAATGAAGTACTGCGCGACCCTTTGCCACTCTTATCGTTCCTCCTGTGCTTAAGACATTGCTGCAGCCACATGTCAGTTCATCCCCGAGGATCCACCTCCTGTTTGGTGAGCCCTCTGTTACAGGGGGATAGACTTTTCCATATCTCTCCAATAACTTGCCCAGAGTTCACAAGATAGAGGAAGCCTCCTTGCCATCTTTGATTCTAAGGATCATTCTGGCTGTACGTCTTCTAGATTTGTTTATTCTTCTTGAAGTTCAAGATATAATCAATATTCGTTGCTAGCACCGTAATTCATATGCTTTAATTCTTCTCTAATTTTCCATATTCAGTGACCAGCTTTCACATGCATTTGTTATAGCCACCTTATCAGTCCCTCTCACTGAGGAACTTCCTCCTTTTTGCTGCCCCTCTACCAAGCATGATGTCCTTCTCCAGGGACTGGTCTTTCCTAACCAGAAGTCCAAATTATATCAGACAAAGTCTCGCCATCCTTGCCTCTAAGGAGCACTCCGGCTGTACTTCCCAGTGAGATTGGTCCGTGATTAGAGGCTGCCCTCGTTCTGTGGGGCTGGCCCTCTCCCCTGGCATCCCCTCAGCTCCCTTTGCCGTCCAGTCACTGATAAATTTCACCATCAAAGCCCAGAACCAGAGAAAGGATATTAGCATGGGACTGACTTTTAAGTGATATTAAGATGGTGTCGGAGGATGGAACTGGGAGCCTGTCCTTTGAGTGATGGATGCAGCCTGGACACTAGATTCCCCAGACCGGGTCATTTTCTCAGTGACTTAACCTGATGCTTTCATCCTTGACACCTCCACTGTACCAGAGCCCACATTCGGCTTGGGCGGGGCCTCCTGGAGCACACTGTTTCTGTGCGCAGGAGGATTTGCCTCTGCGAGTCCCTGTCTGCATGGACAACTGAGGATTTTCTTGGTTTGAGCAGCCAGTCTCACCAGGACCTGAGGGATCTTTTCTTTACAAAGGGGTTTGCTGTCTCCCCAGAAAAAGCCTTGTTAATCTTTTGTTTTGTCAGTGGGTTTCCAAAGTTGATTAGACTTGCTTGGAGCTGGAAAACAAATGGGAACGGAGAGTCAGTGCTCCTTTTCTGGCACCGTGCATGTGAGCGTCTCCACTCTGCTAGTCCCCCCGCGTCCCCCTGGAACTGCTGGCTGTGCACTGAATGAGGGGCAACTGTTAGCCATGCCTGTGATGCCAGGCTTACCTCACTCATTGGGAATCCCTGAGAGGTGCACACAGTGAGAGTGAGCTCAGCATGCTCACTGCTACCTGAAAGATTGGAGGTTCAAGTCCGCCAAAGGGGCTTTGGAAGAAAGGCCTGGCAAACTACTTGTGAACAGTCAGCCCCTGCAACTGTGGAACACAGTTCTCCTCTCTCAACATGGTGTTGCCCTGCATTGGAATCAACTTGCTGACACTGAGGGATATTCATCTGTCTGTCTGTCTGCCTGTCTATTTATCTCTCATTACAGGATTGCAAGAAGGAATTATACACTTTATAACTCTTTAAAAAAGAAATCAGCGCTGTCAAGCCTATCCTGACTCATAAAGACCCTATAGGACAAGGTAGAACTGCCCTGTGGGGTTGCGAGACTGTAACTCTTTACAGGAGTAGAAAGCGCCATCTTTCGCCCATGCACATCGTAGGCACTCAATAAATAATGACAGATTCGACCTTGTTAGGGTCAGATCATACTATGCTGGGCATCATTTCTACTGTTAGGGACTTTTGTGAGATGGAAGCGGGGTTGCAACCAGAGTCGTGTTCTATCCAGGCATACAGGCTAAGGTAATGCTCGATGTTAGCTGACTCAGAGAAACCTGAGTGGGAATGCTGCCTCCTCTAGGCTCTAACTGGTCCGAGCAACCTTTATACATTATGTCCACCTCGGAACATGTGGCAAAAAATGATGTGTCAAAAAACATTAGGATGTATGGAACCTGAGTACCGTGTTTGACATAAAATACGTCTCAAATTTCCATAAAACATATGTACTTGCAATTGTTAATGCTGCAACTGCACACAGTACTATACAACGTATGCTAAGTTTATTTGTGTCCCGACCCGAACTTCAGATTATGGTTAATGATATAAAAAGCACCACGAAGCCGTTGAGATAGTAACAATAAGTGCTTCTGAGGCCAAGTATTAAATTGTAAGGGTTTGTTTTGTTTTGTTTGAGAGTCCTGTGGTTCCCACTCATTAGCTTCCTTTTATCATGCACTCAGAGTAACCTAGGTTGGCTATATAGCGTCTAAGCACACAGCAATCCAGTAAGAAAATAGACAGATTCAGGCCTATAAATAACTTTCAGCGGCAGGCGAGGTGTCATAACAGTGTTGGACAAGTGACAATAAGAAAATGTACAGGAAAAAATACATATGGTCATGTGATCTAAATAGTCTGAAAAAAGTTAAATTATTTCCCAATATTCCAAAGTACAGTTGTGTGGTACGTGGTAGAACAATAATTTGTAAATGATTTTTTCATTTGCTTGCTTGGAAAGGTAGTGGTTGATTGTCTGAAAAGTTTGAAATGTTGTCTTTGCTCACCTCCCGTTAAGAATAAAAGATACCAGCCAGTCAGGATGCAGGGTAGCAACGATGAAACATACAACTTTCCTCTAGTTCTTTAATGCTCCCCTCCCCCCACTATCATGATCCCAATTCTACCGTACAAATCCAGCTAGACCAGAGGATGTACACTGGTACAGATAAGAACTAGAAACATGGGAAATCCAGGACAGATAACCCCCTCAGAACCAATAATGAGAATAGTGATACCAGGAAGGTAAGGGGAAGGTAGTGT
>NW_022103912.1:9584698-9602850 GCF_000313985.2 Echinops telfairi | reverse complement strand
TTGTAGGAGAGCATTTTATTTATTGTTCTATAGGATGGATGAATGGATGGATGGATGGATGAATGGATTGTAATAAGAGTTGTACGAGCCCCCAATAAAATGACTTAAAAATTTAAAAAAATTGTACAAGCCTCCAATAAAATGATATAGAAAAGAAAAAAAAGAATAAAAGATGTGGGGAAGGAGAGTGAGTCACAATTATTTACAACGAACTTCTCTGGGCTAATGAGGTGGGTTTTGGGGCTGAAGGATGCTAAAGTTTCCTCTAGGAATTATATTCCAGGGTCATTAACTCTTCACATACAGGTAAAGATTCAAAGTACACTGACTCCTCACTTACTGGCTCACCATCGGACAGTTCACCTTGATGCGGATAGTAAACCATCCCCCAGTTGTTGCACACATTAGGGACACACCTGGTTGTAAGAAAGGCCCAGTGTGAGGGAGAGTAATGCTTGCTGGCTGTGATGGTTAAGATTCTGTGTCAACTCGCCTGGGCACTAGTCATTAGGATGTTGGCAGTTATATAATGATATGATTTCATAGTTATTTAATGATGTATTGTGGCAATTCTGTAGTGATGGAGTTATCCTCCATTCCGGGAGCTGATGGGATCATCCTCTTTTTTTTTCCACATAATCCCAACTTTCACATTAAAATCCCTGGCCTTTGGGACCTACCCATGTTATTGCGAGAGGAGTGGATGCAATGGTGTACGTGTGGCAATAAATTAAATGTAGAGCAGTAAAAATTGAATAATTTAATAACAAACACAAATAAGTGAGTATCTTAATAGTTAATTGTAGTTATTAGCACATATATAAAGCATTCTTTAATGTATAATAAACATTTTTCATAAGACCATTTACTCAAGTAAATCAATTACTTTTATAATCACTGATTTTTGAATCAGAAGGGATCTAATGCAGAAGTCTTCTCCTAATACCACCTCCTCATGTGCCTTCAGTGTCTGGAAGCAGTCTGGACAGTGATACTCGAGCCAAGCTACCGGAGTTTAAATCCCACCTCTGCTGTGTACAGCCTGGGTGACCTTGAACTGATCCTTTATGTGACCAGTCGCAGTTGCTTCCTGGGGTCAGTGGTGGTGCAGTGGCAGGCTCTTCACCTCCTTACTGGAGACCCCAGTTGGATTCCTGGGCTCCGTATTGCATAGACCTACCTGTTCCTGGAAGCTTGTATGTTGCTATAAAGCTAGACATGTTTTAATGGAGCTTCCAGACAAACACCAAAAATCCGAAACTCACTGCCATCTACTTAGAGCCAGCTCTTAGTGAGAAACCCCATAGAACAGGGTAGAATTGCCCCTGTGAGTTTCCAAGATGAACTGTTTATGAGAGGCGAAAGCCCTGTTTTTCTCCTGTGGGGCTGGCTGGTGGCCTTGTGCATTGCAGCTCCTTTATGAGCATTACCTCACCAGGGCTCCTCCCAGACAAATAGAGACTGGGAAGTATAGCTGGATGATCTAATTCTGACATATAAACTAATGAAGACTCTATGGAGCCAAACAATTTGACCCCATTGTATGTGTGACTGTCATGGGCTAGCGGCCAATTCAACATCAGTTGACAACAATAATTAAGGCGTCCCTGGATGGTACAAACAGTTCATATGTTCCGCTAACAATTGAAAGGTCAGAAGTTCAAATTCACCCAGATGTGCCTTGATGGAAGGTCTTGTGATCTACTTGCAAAAAGAAAAAATCAGACACCGAAAAGCCCACGGAGCATAATTCTACTAGGACATACCTGACTTCCTTAGGGTTTAAAGAGGAATAGCTCTTCATAGTAACAGTTGCTTTGAAACCCAAACGCACATTCATATCTCAAAGTCACTGAGAACAGAGCCTGCCGTGTAAGCCAGGAAGCTATTGTCACTGTTGGTTCATGGCAGACGCCTACAACCCTTTCAGTTAAGAGTTGTCCTGAGTGAACCATGACCAAAGCATGTATCCTGCACTTTGCATCTGCTTGGTGTCAACGGATCTGCCCAGGTAGGAACCATCATGCCCCATGTTTGTGATTGTGTTGATGTCGTTTTCAGGGCCACCAGAATGTCACCACTGGTGCTTGAAAAGGTGCCCTTGCTGGCCTCTCAGTCAAAGCTGTGCCCTCCCAAACACGGTTAGTCCCTTGAGAGTCAACCTCTGAGCCCCCCGGGCAGCATCACAATTCACCGCAGCATGTGAAAGTGCATTGGGGTGAACTGCCCTGGAAGGTACCCTGGGTGTGTGGACAGGGGTAAGACAGACCAGGAGGGACCGGCTGGCCCTGCATAGAATGCGATGCTAGAGACCTGGCTGCTCCTGTTTGAATTCTCATCGAAGGGGCAGTCCAACCAAAAAGCACCATGGACAGAGACAATGGGAACTTTGTCTTTGGAAAGATGGGTACATTGGCTGCCAGCCAGCCAGTCCCTGGTTTGTGGTGACCTCATGCCCACAATACAGGAAAGAGGTGCAGCCCAGTTCAGTGCCATCCCCGTGATCAGTTGATCTGATGGTTGTGATCCATTGGGTTTTCTTGGGCTGATCTTTGGAATTAGACCACCAGGCTATTCTTCCTCTTCTGTCTAAGTCTGGAAAGTATTAGACTGGAAGTAATAGACGCGGGAGACAATCCAATTCCAAAAACAAATTCACTGCCATCCATTCAATTCTGGCTCAGAGGAACCCTGGTGGCTCGTAGTTCAAAACCACCACCTACTTCAAGGGAGAAAGAGGAGGCTTCTGGCTCCCTTAAAGAGTTACAGTCTTGGAAATCCCCTGGGTGCATTCTACCCTGTCCTGTAAGGTTGCTATGAGTCAGAAGGAGAATTCAGGCCAGCACCAAGGAGAGCTCCTTAGGAGCCATCTGCAGTCCTGAGACAGTCCTTTCTGCCGAGACCTAATTGCAAATGCCTTCACGTGAAAGGCCATGTTTTTCTCCCCAGCAGTCTTTGTGGTTAGTTTGGAATAGCACATTGTTTGGGCCAAAAGGCAGCCAACTGTCTGAATGGTTTAGCTCTTTTGAATGTTTACTTTCTTCTGGAAAGCCTGTCCTCGTTCTCAGGGGGACTTTCCAGGGTGATTCCCAAATATTAGTCCACACTGGGCCCCGGCTGTGTCCTTTAAAAGCACTAGAACAGATGAAAGTTTCCAGAACTCTAGTTGACAGGTGTTACTGTCAATAGGTAGACCCACTGTGACCACCGTTCTGGGAGTTCAAGAAAGGACTTGGGACTGGGGGAAGTGCAGTGGTGACACCCCCTTCACTGCACTAGAAACCCTTGGCCCCCCTTCATGTCAGACGGCAGTTACTGGGGAAGGTTTTGTTTCCTTGACCTCACCTCTCTCTTCAGCAACCAGTCGTAAGTACTGATGTTGTGATTAGCGGAATGTCAGGCATCGCTCTGTTCCTCACCCTAGCCACAGCAGCCCACCGTGGCCATTGACGATATCTGACACCTCAGAGACACTGAAGCCCCCCAGAAACAAACCAACATACCTTGCTCTCTAGCCCCTCCCATCATTATTTGTACAGCATCGACTTGTGTTTCATCGAATGCCACCTTTTAGCTTTCTAAAATAAAAGACTTCTCTTTCTTCAAAATATAATTATTCCTGGGTGGAAAACACACACGTGTGCGTGTGCACGTGCACACACACACACACATACACGAAACAGAAAACTTCAAAACCAACACCTTTGGTCATGGCATGCCCATGTGTTCCAGCATATAACCGAGTTCCATGGGGGGTGTCTTGGTCATAGTCCTCATGGAAACAGAGCACCAGGTCTTTTCTTCCGCAGCACGGCTGAGTGGGCTCAAACTGCCAAACTTGAGGCTAGTAAGTACAAAGCTTTGGGGCCATCTCAAATGGCAAATAAGCACATGGGTCGCTCTATTCTGGAGAATTAAGAGCTTTTCCTTTTTGATCACAGGGAGCATTTACCTTCTGTGGAGACATACACATAGGGGGGAAAAATTGGATATTTGCCTATTTTAAACTTTCTTGCTACATTATACTTCAAATCGCAAAAGGCAGTGGGAGGAATAAGTTGAAGAAAATTGGATGTAAAATGAAAGAAGGAAACTCATTTTCTTTGTCCTTTCCTCTAGGGTGGTAATTGGACTAATTCACTTAGTATTATCATTTTTCACAAAGCACCTAAAAGCATAGTCTGAAATAGCCGACAAGTCTAAGACTTGCTTATCTTTTCAGACCCATCATCATGTATTTTGTGGCATGCCGCCGAATGCATTATCACCCCAGGAGGATGTATGCTGAAGCTCTTTGTAGCTTGCTGTGTGGGGAAGGCAACGCTGCTACACAGCTGTCCTGGGTAGTCGAGAATGACTTCCAAAATCCAAGAAAAAGGACCGTACAATGGTCTCTCATCAATTACCAAGCTGTGATTCCCGTAACGTTGGTAGAGGAGATTGAGGAAGCAGGCTTCTTTCTAAGTGGAAGCAAGAAAGCCACTTAGTGTTTCTTCTATATTTCCAAATAGGACATCATGATAGAAATGATCACAGAGTAAATCATGTTAACTACGTTCTTCCACAGCTGTTGTTTTCAATACGTGGAAATTATAATTGTCTAAAATAAAGTATAGAACTTTCTTCTACATTTGGTGTTCTACATACAAGGAAATGAGGTTTTCACGGTCTTTAGAGTATGTTTTGTTGAACCATAATAAGGGCTATGTTAACTCTAAATTTCCAGAATTAAGTAAATTGCCGTGGTTTACATTTGCTTATTAAGGTCTATTATCTTAGTGCTTAAAAAAAATGCTTTCTTTTTTTTTTTTTGAAAACTCTATGAGGTATGTGGGAGAAACTTTCCTTTGAATCATTCTCTTTTGATACTTTGTAAAAAAAAGTCTAGTGGATATTTTTCTTAGCTTATATCCTCCTAAAACCACCAAGAGCTTATTAGGTAATTTATGGTCATTCAAATCCGTGAAATGAGTAAATTTAGCAATTCATTAAATTTTCTCTTGAAGTGGTTATTGGTTTACTTTGTACTTTATGGAAAAATTTTACACTACGTTTCTAATATTGATACCAAGTGCACATTGAATTCCTTCAAGCACCAGGACGGCTCTTTAGGTCACAGCTGTTTCCACTCTATGATTAGGACGACAATAACACTCTCGTGGACTTTCTAGTATGAGGCAGCTCAGACGTACATATGCGCTTCCCCTGGAATGGATGTGCACTGGATATAGCCATGAGAGCCCTTCGGTGTATAAGGTCATTATCTGCATTGGGAAGAAACCTCTCCTTGATTATAAAAATATAGCAGGTGTGGCCAAGGTGCTCCTTCGAGACAAGGAAGGGGCGACTTTGTCTGACATACTTAGGACATGTTATCAGGAGAGACAAAACCCTGGAGAGGGGCGTCATGTATGCTAAAGTGGAGGAGGGCCCTCGGAGAGATGGATTGACACAGTCGCTGCAAAGGAACAATTGTGAGGATGGGGCAGGACTGGGCGATGCTGGGTTCTGTTGTGCATAGGGTCACTATGGGTCAGAGGGGACACCATAGCACCTAACAAAACATCGCCACGCCTTCATTAAAGGAGAGAACAAGAAACAGGATGAAGAAACATTAAAAAATTGAATAGAATAAATAAACATTTAAATATATATGGAAAAAGAGACCCACAGGCTTGGGAGGCAGGGTTAAAAACCTCAGGCATGAGTCAGTGTGAGGAGGAAGTTTACAGTACCCCCAGTTTGAAGGGAGGGAATATGCATTAGCAGTTGGTCCTTGTATTATTGACCAGTTGCAAAATTTAGCATCTTGGACAGCATACTCATTAGTTGTCTGACAAGGCCTTTGGCAGTCATTCATGGGCAGTTTAGCTTGCCAGCCTCTCTCCGGCTTCGGTCAAGGCGTTGGCTGGCGCTGTGTCACTTGAACAGAAAGGATCCACTTCCAAACTCATTCATTCAGTGTTTGCTGGGTGGCAACTGGAGGCAGCCCATGGGGGGTGGGGGGAGGCACACCAGAGAACTTGCTAGCACAACGGCAGCCATAATCACAGAAGTGACATCCTTCACCTTTGCTGGTGTGAATACCAGGATGCAAGGGTCACCTGATAAGTAGCTAGACCACCAAACAAAAACCCAAACCCACTGCCATCTCGTAGCGATCCTGCAAGACAGGGTAGCACTGCCTCTGTGCGTTTACAAGACAGTAAATCTTTAGAGCAGTGGTTCTCAACCTTCCGAATGCCACGACCCTTTAATACAGCTCCTCATGTTGTGGTGACCCCCACCCCCCACCCAACCATACAATTATTTTCATTGCTGCTTCATCACTGTAATTTTGCTACTGTTATGAATCGGGCAACCCCTGAGAAAGGGTTGTTTGACCCCCAAAGGGGTCATGACCCACAGGTTGAGAACCGCTGCTTTATACAGACAGCCTTGTTGTTTTTCTGCAGAGCTGGTTATGGCTAGAGGTCCAATTCATAACCCACTACCTCACCAGGGCTCCGTACATACTACAAACCTTTATATCACCGGGGAGCACAGCTCTGCACAGCTGCAAGTCCAATCCCTGGATTAACAGTGTGTGGGTGCGTGGGAGAGAGAGAGAGAAACACATACATTCCCATCATGAGTATCAAAACAAAACAAACCCATTCTTGAAGAGGAAGTGGCTTTATTCGGTTTATTCCGAGAGAGGGAGATTGTTGGAATAATGGGAGAGGGTGACTGGGAAATTAATTGGGTCATAAGATATACAAATATCTCCCAAACTTAGGGGAAACCAATTTTCTCTTCCCAATATGAGCATCTCAAGGCTGGAGAGAAATCCCGTGTGGGGCCATGGGATCAGAGAGCTGCATGCTGCGGTAGTAAGGTCTGCGAGTTCTGTGCTGAGGCCAGCCTGTTCTCAGAGAGGGCCCACAGTGAGCGTGCTGGCCCAGGTGGAAGCAAACCAGAGTGCACGTGTTTTGAGGAAGGAGGAACGTTTAGCCCAAAGCATGGCTGGTCAGTGGGGACCTGAGTTTAGCAAATCATTCATGAGGCCAGCCCTGGGAATCAATGGCCTTACCGTAGGCTCCCAAGAGGTCTTGATAGTCTTCCTCAAAGTCACATGAGAAGGGTGGTTATTTAGAGTAAGCCATTTTTCTGAACACCAAGCATGGATGATTTCTTCAGCTCCAGATCCTGGGCCGCAGGTATATTTCAACATTAGCAGTAGAAATTCCAAAAACCCATTCTCATTGAGCTGATACTGACTCACGGTGACCCTGGAAGACAGAGGAGAATTAGATCTTCAGGTTTCTGGGACTAAATCATGACAGGAAGTGAACAGCGGGTGAGCTTGATCCACTTCCGACCTCACCACACCACCAGAGCTCCTTAATAGATAGACATTAGAGCATATGTCTATCAAAGCTTTAGGTATGAATAAATATTTTAAAATATATTTAGTTCTGGTGGTTGGAAGGAGCTGAAGTAGACCAAAGAACATCTTCCACCCCCCTCCTTTCTCCTTTCTCCTTTCTGAGGGACCCATTGAATAATTTCTAATAGTCCCCGTTTCTGTCTCTGAGCCCACAGCATCCAATCTCTGCCTACGGATCCCTAGATTCACTCCCCACTGGGAAACCAACTTCCTTGGCATTGAATATGCTCATGTTTCTTTCCCAGAAGGTGTCCCCATCACCGGATTCTGCCTCTATCCACAATCCCTATTTGTTCATTTCCCTCCCCCCCCTCTAAAATCCTTTTCATTTCTCCCCTACTAGCAGTAGGTCAGATCCAAACACCATGGCTTATCATTTGCCATTCTTTATACTTTGTGTCTAACTTAGCTTCCTATCTTTTGTTGAATAAAGATGGACTCAATTTATCCTTTGATTGCCCTGTTGTCTACAACAAGGTGAAGTCGGTGGTAGATTCCTAATAAGTGTTGTTGGGTTCATCAGCGATCTAGGTTATAATTAGCTGGGATTGGGGTCAGAGGCCCTGTGGGAGGACACCCAATGGTGGGTGTCAGAAAGGAGGAAGCCTGGGCCTCACTCCCCAGGCAGTAGCATAGGGCGGTGCCCAGGAAGGCATTACTAATTTCATGAATACCGGAAAGCAGCAGAGGCAAGCAGACTTATATTGCATAGTAATCATTGTCGATTCTTCAGTGGGGTTTCGTCTGGTTGTACATGGCCAACATCAATAGCTGCTCTTTTAGGGTTGCTATAAACAGACACCGCAGCTTAACCTTTTCAGGTGTACAGATTAGACATAGCAATTACATTAATTATGTTCTTCAACGTTACCCTTCGTTTATGCCAAATTTTCCATCACCATAAGCGGACGGAATAGCTCATCGTTATACTTTTTAGTATCTTCCCGTTCACCGTGAATTAACCATGGCGTGGCTCTGCCAGCCTCTCCAGCAATCTCGTCTCGATGTTGCCTACAAGACTGTCTGTCGGCTCTTCGGATACTTGTACAGCATGTTTTATTCTCACAGCAGACTTGTCTGTATGTTGGTTATTCTACCAAGGATATTCATCTAGGTATCCCCACTGTATCTTTCAATAAACTCCTTCTTCAAGATCCAGATAAGCATTTTTCCACCAAGAAAAACTTCCTGATCCCTCAAGACTAGACTGAACACTCTTCCTGGAAGTTTGGGCCACTAGAATTTGGACAACTGGTATTCTAAATGAAATTTCCACATTCAGAAGTCTCTATCGCTAACAGGACACTTTTTTTTTTTAGCTTTCAATTCTGTTTTTTACTGAATTAAAAAAAATAGGTTTGGGGCATGTAATTCACATAGACAATTTAATCAATCATTAAAAAGAGGTGTGCAATCATTACCACGATTAATGTCAGAACCTTTTTTTCTCGTATTCGTTGCTGATCTCCGTTTCCTCTCAAACTCACCCCTGCCACGCCCCCAGGTAGTTAATCCAGGTACTCCCCAGGTTAATCCAGTTACTGTCTCCCTAGATTTACATATTCTGGATTTCATACGCAGACAACCATACAAAACATCAACAGGAAGCAAGCAAGCAAACAACAACCAAAAACACCCCAGCAATGACAAAGCAAACCTGAAAAACCTCAGTCAAAGAAGAAGAAGAAACTATTAAAAACAGAATGTGTTTGTAGCCTTCATTCGCTGTGTTTTTCCCACAGGCAGTGCCATTTCCCATACGAAGAACCCTTGAGGGCTCGGGTGGGATTCGTTGGTTGCTTTCCCCACTGTCTATCTATGACGAGGAGGTCAGTCTGGTGTCCAGTTTGCAGTAGGAAGCCCATCATCAACCCACGGCCCACTGTGTGCAGCTCCATCACTCTTTCCTTGGGACCCAAGTTCAAGGACCATTCGGAGGTCAGGGCCAGAGACTATTACTATTACAGTGTACGAGCTAGGTTCTCAAACGTGGCTGATCCGTGGAATCATTGGGGGATCCCTGGGCTCCATTTGCAGCCTCCTGGGTCAGAATCTCTTGTGTGTGGATCCCAGAGGTTGGTAGTGTCACCAGTCAGCCAACTTTGGAAGCCTAGGGTGTGAAACAGTTTATGAAGAGAAAATCCTAGGCCAGCTGGAGCCAGGAATTCAGAGCCGCTGAAGTGTATCTGCAGTGTTGATCCTCCTTTTGCAATCCTCCTGCTTCGGGGGTGATTCCCGCCCCTCCCCCCACCCCCTAACCTCTACAGTCCGCATTTCTTCCGGACTGCAATCTGCAAAGTCAGTGCTTTGAAACCAGCCTGCTCCTCCACACACAGGTGGGACTTTCTACTCCCACACACGGGTATCTTGGAGACCCACAGGGGCAGATCTGCCCTGTCCTATAGAAACACTGTGAATCGGCCTGTGAGAAGGGTTACTCACTGTAAAGTGTGAACCTAACGATAAGGCTGTGTTCTCGGTCTCCACTTACGCCCACCAGATTGCTTTTCCCCCGTCATTCCCAAGAAGAGTGGACTTGGGGATGGGGGCAGGGAGGGAACCATCCTGAGGTGTGAGGGGAGGGTGTGGCAGTGGAATGGATCTGCAGTCTTGGAATATTTGTAGGCCACTGGACATCCCCTTACAGAAGGGTCTCGGGGAGGAGACGAGCCACTCAGGGTGCGATGTAGCAACGATGACACATACAATTTTCCTCTAGTTCCTAAAAGCTTCCTCCCTCCGCCACCCCCACCTCCCACCCCCCAACCACTATCATGATCCAAATTCTACCTTGCAAGTCTGGCTGGACCAGAGCATGTACACTAGTACAGGTAGGAACTGGAAACACAGGGAATCCAGGGCGGATGATCCCTTCAGGACCAGTGCTGTGAGTGGCGATACTGGGAGGGTACAGGGAGGGTGGTTTGGAAAGGGGGAACCAATGACAAGGATCTACATGTGACCTCCTCCTTGGGGGACTGACAATAGAAAGTGGGTGTAGGCCAGGGAGACATCGGACAGGGCAAGATATGACAAAATATTAATTTATAAATTATCAAGGGTTCATGAGGGATAGGGGGAGGGGAGTGGAGCTGATGAGGAGCTGATGCCAGGGGCTTAGGTGGAGAGCAAATGTTTTAAGAATGAGGAGGGCAACAGAAAAGTGGGTGAAGTGGGCCATCAGACAGGGCAAGATATGACAAAATAACAATTTATAAACTATCAAGGGCTCATGAGGGAGGGGGGAGTGTGGCGGGAGGGGAAAAATGAGGACCTAATGCTGGGGGTTTATTTAAGTGGAGAAGAAATGTTTTGAGAATGATGAGGGCAATGAATGTACAAATGCGCTTTGCACAATTGATGTGTGCATGGATTGTGATAAGAGTTGTATGAGCCCCTAATAAAATGATTTAAAAAAAAAGAATGATGAGGGCAATGAATATACAATTGTGCTTGACATAATTGATGTATGCATGGATTGTGAGAAGAGTTGTTTGAGCCCCTAATAAAACGATTTTTTAAAAAACTCACAATCCCCCGCCCCCTTAAAGAAATAAAGGAGGCGTATGTAACGTGTTGAGAAATGTTTCCTTTTAGAGTCTGCAGGCATGCCTGAGACGGTCTTTGCTCATGCCTAATCGAGCTCATGCCTAACACCTAACCTTCTGCTGTGTTTCCACCCAAGACCAAAGGAACATTACAGATGTTTGAGTAATGGTCATCATGGCGTATTTCGCCCTTTGAAGTTTGGATAATCCACTTGAACTTAATTGCAAACTGAAATACGGTGTGTGTGCCTAGTGCTCTGCTTCTGCATTATGAGAGGAAAGGCATATGATACTTCTCAACCCTGACCCTGCTTGGGTTTGAGGAATGTCCCTCATGGAATCTGCGCACCCAGGGCCTTCCCAACAAATGTGAGATGCCAGGCAAAAGCAGAATGCCGGCAAGGTGGCCGGGATTGATGGATTGGAAAATGGTTGCCTTCTGGAAACCACAGAAGGAGACATAAAATAACACAAATAGGTTTTGACACGAGATGGAAGCAGCTGGTGTGATGTGGACAGAGCACTGTTGTCTTAGTCCTTGCTGATAAAAATGCTACGGACAGTGTTCATATTATGTTTGTCAGGAAATGATCATGTCAATAAAAATCAGAGATTGGTGTGGAAAGAATATAAATATTGAGTGCATTTCATCCTGCATATCAATCAGTTGAAAATGGGATAGTATCCATGCCCTTTGCCATGATTTGATGCAAATGGATGAGATTTATCATGCATTATAAATTTGTTACATCTTTTGGCTTCACATGAAAAGGTATTTTCCTTTTAGTTGAAATCCATCAATACTGCATGTCCATATCACTCACCTTCGTGTCAGAAGACAGCGTCCTCGTTAGGTGAGCACACGTCTCTGAGAAGCTGATTGGCTTGGCTGGGACCATGAACTCTGTTCTGTTATCCAGACTTGGATGTCCTTTTACGAACCTTTCAGAAACACATTTTGCAAAAGAAATAGAATAAAACCCTTCCTTACACAGATGTTTTTCTTTTCTTTTTTAAAAAATTATTTAATTGGGGGCTTGTGCAATTCTTATCACCGTCCATACATACATCCATTTTGTCAAGCACATAGGTATATTTGTTGCCCTCATAATTCTCAAAACATTTGCCTTCTACTTTAGCCCTTAATATTAGTTGCTCATTTCCCCCCTCCCTCCCCCCTCCCTCATGAACCCTTCATAATTCATAAATTATTATCGTTTTGTCATAAGTTATACTGTCCGACGTCTCCCTCCACCCTCTTCTCTGCTGTCCATCCCCCAGGGAGGAGGCTATACTGAGATTCTTGTAATCGGTTCCCCGCTTCTACCCCACATTCCCTTCACCCTCCAGGCATCGCCCCTCTCACCACTGGTCCTGAAGGAGTCATCTATCCTGGATTTCCTGTGTTTCCAGTTGCTATCTGTACCAACGTACATCCTCTGATCTAGCCAGATTTGTAAGGTAGAATTGGGATCATGATAGTTGGGGGGAGGAAGCATTTAAGAACTAGAGGAAAGTTATATGTTTCATCATTGCTAACCTGCACCCTGATTGGCTCATCTCCTCCCCACAACCCCTCAGCAAGGGGGTGTTCAGTTGCCTATCGATGGACTCTGAGTCTCCACTCTGCACTCACCCACCTTTACAGTGACATGATTTCTTGTTCCTTGATGCCTGACATCCGATCCCTTCGACACCTCATGGTCACACATGCAGGTGTGCTTCTTCCATGTGGGCTTTGTTGCTTCTGAGCTAATTGTTTATCTTCAAGGCTTTAAGACCCCAGAAGCTATATCTTTTGATAGCCAGGCACCATCAGCTTTCTTCACAGATGTTTTTCACACCGCGTCCAGGTTGGGAAACCCCCTTCCGGTTTTAGGATGATTTCATCTTGGATAATAGTGAGGCCACAGTTTCCTCTACAACATTAACAGTATTTAATTAGGGATTCTAACTACCAGGTTCTTGGGTTTTTTCTTTCTATTTCTCTCTCTCTCTCTTTTATCGTTTTATTAGGGGCGCATACAATTCTTATCACAATCCATATATCCATCAGTTGTGTCAAGCACATTTGTACATTCATTGCCCTCATCATTCTCAAAACATTTGCTCTCCACCTAAGCCCCTGGAATCAGCTCTTCATTTTTCCCCTCCCTCCCCGCTCCCTGCTCAGTATTTTTTACAAAGAACATGCCAATTGTCTTAGGAAGGCAGCTGAATTATTTGTTTGAAGATTTGTTTCCATTAGCTTTGGATGAGCCGTGCCATCTACTCAACTTAAACGCTCTCATCACCAAAGCAGGTCGACATCGAAATGTCTGAATGTTCATTCACCCTTGGTGCCCACGGGGTTGTCGCTCCCACTTTCCAAAACAATTACGCAGCACCAGCCCTGGGTTCTGCTCTGCTCGCGCTCAGGGCCTCCCTGGTGCATGGGCCTGGGGCTGGTGGTGTTGGCACGGACCCTTTCACTGGGAAGCAGCTTGGAGTGTATCTGGTTCTGTTGGGTTATACGTGGGGCTGTTGTGGGAGGCTGTCAGATAATCTATGGGGAAAAGGGAAGGCTTTCCACTCCCGTCAGAGTTAGTCTTGGAAACCCACCCTTGCAGTTCAACCACGTCCTGTATGACCGCTGGGAATCTAAATCAACTTGATGACAGGGAGGAGGCGGAGGCAGTCAAGTTCATTAAGTGGCTACCAATTTTACCTGACTTTTCCTAACTGAAGACTAGAGCTTATCCCCTTCCAATTTCCTTCCTGTTTCCTTTCTCCTGCCTCTCTTCCCAATTCCTAGTTTGCCCCTAAGATTCAAGCCCAAGGCTTTGTAGTGACCGAAACATTTCAGACTTTTTGTGTACCTTTTGTTCCCTCTTACTGGATAGTCTAGTGTCAGATTCTTCCGTTGACCTTCCGAGGATTGGCCTTGACCGCTTCACTCTAGGGCGGTCGTTATGTAATATCACTGCCCTTCCTAAGTGACCTGCTTCTCTGCTATCAAGAGCACTGGACTCCCTTCTCTCTGCTACTTAACATGTGGCATCTTGGTGTGGACAATCGTATTCCTGCCCCCGAGAAGGAGTAGGAAGTTCCTTGTGAGCAGAACCTGGCTGTTTTAATTCAGTGTTCTTCTCATTCAGTATAGTGCTAAAATCCTGTAGTGATGGACATATGGATATACGGTGAGTGCTACTTGCTATGAGAAATGAAGCACATTAGGCATGCTCATTAACTGGGTAGAATCTTGTCATTTAATTGGGATACACACACACATACATATCTATTTGATTATCGTTGTTCATGTAGTTATGCTCCATAAACTCATCATAGACATACTGAATTAGCTAGAACTTTCCTGGTGGCGCAGGAGTTGAGACTCCATTTCCATCTTACAGATTCTGCTCATGAGGTACATTCACAATATTTTGAAGGCTGAGAAGATAATTTCCCCCAGTTGTCCCTGGGGAAAATACAGCATTAGGTTCCTATGAGCCCCTGGTCACACTTTCACTAGCCAATCATAACAAGACCTTGTTTAATGTGTGATTCTGTTTAAAGAAATCTTGTTCAATATAGATTATTGATTAACATTGAACATACAATCAGTAGCAATATAACTGTGACTATATGAAATATACCTATCACATACCTTTATCAGTAATGCCCATCACAGTTTTCTTGGGCTTAAGAACATCAGACTTCACATAGGCACTATGGTTGGGGTTATTTTAAACATCAAAACACCAAAACAAAATTAAGTATGAAAGGTGCAAAACATTATACTACATAAATAGACCACAAGTAGACTCCATGTTTACTGTTTGAAAGCTGAAACAATAAGGCGAAATATTCCTTTGTTCCACTTCAACTGGGCACACACACATCTTGGACACATTCGAATTGTCACCATTGTGCATATGTAACCATGGATTACCACAATCTGAGGGGGCTTCAAAAAGTTTGTGGAAAGATTCCGTTATCTTTCCATACCAGTTTTCCACAAGCTTTTCGAAGCCTCCTTAGACAAAGTCCCAGTGGTCAAGGAAGTATTTATGGAAGGGGCATTTGAACTCTACTTTGATTTCTTTTTGTCATCATTCTTCATCCTTTTCCTGGTATCACACGACAGGACCACGTAGTGACTAGGTAGAAGGAGGGGGGGAGGGGGGGGAAATAGTTCTGTTTCAGTATGTAGCTAAAAATGGCAATTCTACCATAAGACCTATTACTTCAACTTTTTCTATTCTTTACTGGCTATTTGACCTTGGGTAACCTTAAAGATCAGTTCCTTTATCTGTTAAATGATTAAAATAGTGGTGCTATAAGGAGGGAAAATCTATGAAGATATCTTTACTGTAATAGCTAGTATTTAGTAGGGAGTTGGTAAATATTAGCTATGATCATGATTAAAGCCATTTGCCGTGAGGTTTATCTGTTCTGCAAATTAGATGTTCCTTGTGCCATACTATGTAAAACAAACCTTGTTGCAAAATCATGGAATAAAAATCATTTTCAATGTATTAGATGGAACCATATGAAATTGTCACCCATTTAAGTACAAAGTGGGCAAATATCAGCAATTTCATAATGTTCAACTTCACATATGTACAAAACACTTATGTGATTGAACGGTGAAGGTAATATATGAATCCGTATGTGTGTATGTATCTACAGATTTATATAGGACCTTATATCTTGCCTATACATCAAAAGTCTTGAGATGCTAAGAGTGTGATCTCATGACCCACTAATATCAAGCAGTAGTCTCTCAGTGACTTGAGGATTGCACTAGAGTGCTTTATTAAAGATCAAATGGGTAAAGTCTAAATTGTGATGTGATCCAAATGAGAACCTTCTCTTACCCAGCTCTTAGTAAGAATAGATTTTCATTGGAATCTCATGCACGGTAAGTGAACTTAATCTAGTGTTTTCTTGGTTTTCACAACTACCAAACCAAACAGTTAAGTCAAGCAAAGAGGGAATATTGCAACTGAAAACCCTGTAACACCTAGGATGTTCCACAAAGGAGCACACTTGGTGAAAAGTAAAACAGAAAAGCAACGAGCCATAAACATGAGGTCAAAATTCTGTAGGAATATGTGCGAGTACCCCCCCCCACACACACACACACAAAGTATGCATTTTTTTCCTGCTAGGTGAGCATCCAGCAACTCGCTCTGGTTTAGTGCACCCACTGGCATCACCTGGGAAGGTTCTCTCTGGTCACAGTGAATTTCATAAAAGCAGTCTCACTCTAGCCTCGGTTTTTGTGTTGGCTGATTTAAGAGAAGGGTGTGCAGCGGTGAAATTTTGTTTCCTGCTCGGGAAAGATGTGACAGAAACTGTTGTGCTGTTGAACAGAGCTGACAAGGACAGTGCTTTGGGGAAAATTCAAGTATAGGAGTGGTTTTCTGGTTTCAAAAGGGGTAAAATGTCAATTGATGACAAACCTTGTTCTGGACATCTGTCAACTTCCCAAATGGACGAAAATGTCAACTAGTCGTGCATTTGGAGATTTTTCCACCATGCCAGACTGTTAATCAAGCTTTCTATTTAGAGGTTCTGAAAAGATTGCTTAACAGTGTGCGACCAAAAAGGCCTGATTTGTGGCAGACGGGGGACTGGTTTTGCCACCACGACAATGCACCTGCTCACACAGCCATCTCAGTGCACTAGTTTTTGGCAAAAACCAGCATGCCTCTCTTGCCCCAGGCACCTCACCTACCTGACCTTGCTCCGTGTGGCTTATTTTGCAGAGGGACATGAAAGTAAAGCAATTTGATGACATACAAGAGGTAAAGAAAGAAGAAAAAAAAACAAAAACGAGGGAGGTGCTGTCAGCAACCCAAACAGATGAGTTTGAAACATGTTCCCAAGAATGTAATCCCAGTTTTGACAACCATATTAAGTGTAATGGAGAGTACTTTGAAGATGATAAGGGTGTTTTATTAAGGAATTTAAATATATAGCTTTGAAAAAAATTCTGGCGTTGTTTGTGTACCCCTTTGTATATTGGAATATGGGGATATATGGAAACATTTGAGCTGGGTCGTACAGGATTTGGAGAACTCCCCTGAGGGTTAAAAAATAGTCACACTCTATGTGTAAAAGCAATGCAAACTGGTTCTGAAGGCAGGAAATGGAAGTTAGGTAACCGAGGATTAAGTCCAAGTAGCTGTGGTTTACTCCACAAGTGGTGTGTGAGGTAGGAGCATCAGTCCAGCTGACTGTAACGAAACCACATCACTGAGCCCATGAGGTCGCTCTCCACCATTGTTGCCAAGGGCAGAAGAAAGTATATGCATCTTCTCAGCCTTCGAAATACTGTGAATGCACCGCATTGGCAGAACCTGGAAGCTGAAAAGGTGTCTCCGCTGCTGAGCATTCAGGGAAAGTATGGGAGGTGAGGGGAGTCTACCTCCGCCCAGCAGGCGAGAGTAGACCCAATGGGGAGGAGAGGAGACAGGAGCAGGTAGGAAATCACGGGGGTAGGGTAACTGGCTCAATTCAAGACTCTGAAAGGGTTGTCTTAGATAGGTTTCAGACACAGAACCAGTGAGAGAGAGGAATAGATTCTTACAGAGGAATTGGCTTTGGATGATTACAGGAGGTTGGCAAGTCTAAAATTGTTGGCCAGGCAGCAGGCTGCAGATGCCTTCAGTCTTGGGTTCTAAACCATGTAAGTCAGGCACCAGGGCGAGGGAAGCTTGGGGAGGTTCTGAGGAATGTCTCTTGAGAGTTTTAAGGCAGAGCATGCCCTAGGGAAAACTCCCTTTTTGACCCTCAGGCCTTCATCAGATTGATTGAGACCATCTCACAGTATGGAAGACTTCAGAGACGGTTCATTTACATAACGTCCGCTGGTTTCATCACAGATAACCCATTGAATCACAGAGAACCGCTTCATTTCCTCTAGTTCTTAAATGCATCCTTCCCCCGCCCCCCACTATCATGATCCCAATTCTACCTTGCAAGTCTGGCTAGACCAGAGGATGTACACTGGTACAGACAGCAACTGGAAACACAGGGAATCCAGGAAAGATGACTCCTTCAGGACCAGTGGTGAAAGGGGTGAGGCCTGGAGGGTGAAGGGAATGTGGGGTGGAAAGGGGGAAGCGATTATAAGAAGCTAAGTATTGCCTTAGAGGGACAGCAGAGAAGAGGGTGGGGGGAGACGT
>NW_022103912.1:9557521-9584377 GCF_000313985.2 Echinops telfairi | reverse complement strand
AATAATTTATAAATTATCAAGGGTTCATGAAGGAGAGGGGAACAGGGAGGGAGGGGGAAAATGAGGAGCTGATGCCAGGGGCTTGGGTGGAGAGCGGATGTTTTGAGAGTGATGAGGGTAATGAATGTACAAATATGCTTTACACGATTGATGTCTGTATGGATTGTGATGAGTTGTATGAGCCCCTAATAAAATGGTTTAAAAAAAAAAAGAGTGACTAGGCTAACACCGACCACACAACTGGGCAAATTGCTTAGCCCAATGGGCTCATAAAGCACACCATCCCTCCCAAAGGGCTTCTGTGCCGCACGGGTCCAGTTTGTGCATGAACTCCCATCGCTAGCCTTCAAGATTTGGGTCTGTCATTATGAAGCAAAGGGCATCTTGGATGCGATTGGAGGGAGAGAAGAAGAAGAAGAGAAACAGTGGTCCTAGACATGGAGGGGGCTCTCCTGAGGTCATGGGAGAGAGGAGTCTCAGTAAGTTTGGATAAAGGGAGGGAAAGAGAAAATCCGTCATGTAGAAAGCAAGAGAGCCAGCTTCCAGAAAGGGCCCGCATGGCGAGAACGGTTGAACTACAAGCACCCAGAAAACCCTTAGTGTGGGGACTTCAGGTCCCGTGATAAGAAAGGATTTGGAGAAATAGAGCTGAGGGTGAAGGTCAGATTACAGGTGGTTGTTGCAGTTAGTGTAGTTGGGGGGAGGGAAAGCTGAGCATCCAAGCTGTTCTTAAGACTGTGCTGGGATGGAAAGAAGAAGTGAGAGAGGGAGGAAGCGAGGCAGGGAGGGAGGGAGGAGGGGAAAGAAAACTGAAGGATATGTTTTAAAGGACCAGTGGTGAAAGGGGCGAGGCCTGGAGGGTGAAGGGAATGTGGGGCGGAAGGGGGGAACCGATTACAAGAATCTAGGTATTGCCTCCTCCCTGGGGGAGGGACAGCAGAGGAGAGGGCGGGGGGAGACATCAGACAGTGTAACTTATGACAAAATGATAAGCTGTGAATTATGAAGGGTTCATGAGGGAGGGAAGTGGGGAGGGAGGGGGAAAATGAGCAACTGATATTAAGGGCTGAGGTAGAGGGCAAATGTTTTGAGAATGATGAGGGCAGCGAATGTACTTATGTGCTTGACACATGGATGCATGTATGGATTGTGATGAGAATTGTACAAGCCCCCAATAAAATAATTTAAAGAAAAAGAATAGTTTTTGAGGTGAAGGGGGATGTTGGACAGTGTAAGAATTGACAAAATAATAATTATATATAGTCAAGGGTTCATGAGGGGGTGGGGAGCAGGGAGGGGAAAATGAGGAGCTGATATCAAGGGCTCAAGTGGAGAGCAAATTTTTTGAGAATGATGATGGCAAAAAATGTGCAAATGTGCTTGACACATGGATGTTTGTATGGAATGTGATAAGAATTCTATGAGCCCCCAATAAAATGATTAAAAATAATAATAATAATAATAACAATAAAAGAGCATAGAGACAAAGGAAGATATCATTAGTAGGAAGATGTTAACTTGTTGACCATCTGTTTTGGGTTTTTTAAGGGGTGCTAGAGAGAGGATATGTTGAAAAACAGCAGGATTCAAGAGAACACCAGGAGTGAGGAGAGAGGGTGGAATGAAGGAGTCTACAGGGGGCCTTGGTAGAGGAGGCTCAGGGACTCCACAGCTCAGTGAGCATGAGCATGTCAAATCTGACCGTGATCATGAACATGTTAAATTTGGGTTCTCCACCCACAAAGTATTTCACAGAAAAATAGTCACCCAATGTGTACAAGTCACCATCCCTGAGCACTGAACCTCAAACTCTGCCTCGCTGTGTGTGCTTCCGGCAGCCCAGTGCTAAGCTGCTGCGTGATAATCACAACTCCTTGTTGCGGGCTATGGTTGCCAGCCAGAGAACACTGACCTTTGATTGACTCACCTGCACGAATCAATTTCTTGCCAGTAGAAATACTGCGATCGCATTTTGGAGCCCCTCTTTAGACTCTGAAGAAATAGATAATTGAGTCCTTGGGGATCCCTTCTGGCAGAACAGGCTCCTTCCCTCACCTTCCCAATCCGGGGAAGTGTTGGCACTTCACAATGAAATCTTCTCCCTCCCCAGCACACGCCTTCTCTGGGGGAGGCCAGAGCAATTGGAAGAAAGTTAACTATGCTGTTTAGCATGTGGTGTTTAACACTGATGTAACGTGGCTGTCGTGGTCATTACTGGTACTGCAGTAAAGCCACATGGGTGGAAGGGAAGCAGAGGTCTGCATAGATCCCCATGCGTGTAAGAGAGTAAGTCAAAGATGATTGCTGCTGGGGTGTTTCCATGCACTGGTAGCTGGTCTACACAGCCATGTCTTGGAGGTAAACCTATCTGTGAGATCAGTGGGGGTCTTCAGACACGTTTCTGTCAGCAATGCCCTTGTGTTAGTCTCACCAGGGTGCCTTCAAAAAAGGGAGTCGAGCATGCTGCTCACGCATCTGCCGGGCCAGTTAGGTTCAAGACAGAGGGCGTCTTGGAAGGCTATGGCGATGGGTGGTTTTTCTGTGTTTTTTTGTTTTGGAGAACTCAACGGGGTGATCTTGATACCCAGTTTCCCCGAAAGTAAGACATCCCCCGAAAATAAGACCTACTCACAGTTTTGCCTCTCGCTGAAATATAAGGCACCACCCCGAAAATAAGACCTTCCCGAAAATAAGGGTTTGGATTGTTATGATGATGTTCCAGAAGATGATGACATGACTGTCATTGAATAAATGAGTAAATGTACCATAGATTGTTGTACATGGAAATAATGGTAGTAACAAGAAATTCTTGATACTGTAGGATTCAGTTTGTCTGGTTATGCTGGTTTGTGATGACAACTACTACCGTACCGTATACAGGTCATAAATTTCCTCTTTTTGTTGTTCAACAATAAATGTGTACCATATTCTTCTCCATGGAAAAATAAGACATCCCCTGAAAATAAGACCTAGCGCATCTTTGGGAGCAAAAATTAATATAAGACACTGTCTTATTTTCGGGGAAACAGGGTAGATCCTATGTCCTCAAGGACAGGGATGCTCACAGGAGTGCATTGAGAAGAAGTTTTAAAAAGATTGCAAATGGCATTGGTGAGAAAAGGGCTAGGAAGAGTCACTCTGAGAAACTTCCCCCTCACCACTCAGGAACTCCGCTCCGCCCCCCACCTCCGGCACACAATGTGCTGATTCCTTATTGAAGTTAACAAAGGCTGTGTAAGAGAATGGTGTTGAGGCATCTTGCCCTATGCACCCTGATCTTGTCCTGCTAGACCTAAAAGAATATTTAAAAGGAACAGAATTTGAGTCAAGGGACTCAAATTGACATAGTGCCAGTCAAAGCACACAGATTTCTTATGCGAAAGGCCAGAGAGATGGAAAGGCCACATTTCAGATGTGTACAGACCTAGAGGAAGGACATGCTGAGAAACAGTAGCTTCATATTTTAATATTTTTGATAAAGATTCCTATGTTTTTTCAGCTATTCTTTCTTGTTTTTCCTTTAGTGTGTACGTGTGTGTATACATTCATGAAAAGTTAACTTCAAAAATGTCATGGAAAAATGTAATTAAAAGATAATGGAAAATGTCCCCGATGTTTAGAAGCCGTGTGTGTGTGTGTGTGTGTGTGTGTGTGTGTGTGTGTGTGTGTGTGTAGGGAGAGAGAGAGAAGACTCTTGATTCAGATCTGAATATCCTAATATAGCACTACTTCAAGACATCTATATTTCTAGAAATTTAATCAAAAGCATATAAAATCACTGATCATTTATATTTTCAGAAAAGTCTAACTCTTGACAGCTTCTGGGTGATTTCCAGTCCTGACTGTTGGGATTCAGTGCCCTCTGGTTGGCTCCTGACTGACTCATGGCGACTCCCTGTAGGAGGGAAGAAAGCACTACCCCGGACTGTGCCACCCTCATGATCAGTGTGGATCAGTCTGCGGTGCCCCATCAGTCCTCAGGGGCTGGCTTTCGGAAGCAAGCCTTTCTTCCTCATGCATCTTAGTCTGGGAGCTCTGCTGAATCCTTGGCAGGGTCTTGGCAGTACCCCAGGCTCTGATGGTAGATGGATGGTGGCTGCCTTTGTTTGGTTTAATACCATCTGAGAAGTGTGCATCTTTATCTGGTGCTTTCAAATATGGGAGGAAATTTGTTTTTCAAGGTTAACGTCAGTGTATAGGTTCTGTGTTCTTTCTCTCCAAGTATCCTGGCTTCTTTCTTGTACTCTTGACACTTCAAGAATAAACGGGCATAATTCTGACCCAAAGTTCAGCGTTTCCATTATCTGTTTCATTGCACAACAGCCCGCAATCAGAGTGCTTTGTGAAAACGTGTATTCCACAATAAGAAAGACCTCAAGACAGTTGACCCTTCGTTAATGTCAACCTGGCGATTGGGGAGAATTTTAAAGTTATTGGTAGACATTTCATCATAACAGTTCTTGCTTAGCTTCAGATATTGAAAATAGTCTGATGTGATTATTGTGTATTTTCTCACAGATAGCCAAGGTCAAGAAAGGCAAGTTGGAAATACTGTTAGCAACTTGAGCACCCAAAGTATTGGGAAGAAATATATACATACACGAGGATGTCAAGTGTTCTTGGAAAATTCCATGATCTTTTTTTTCCATAAATTTTTTGGAGCTCCCTTGTACATGGAGCACAAGAAGGCAGACACCTAACTGGATGCTTCTGTATCCATTGGGGCAGGGCGAGCACTACCTTCAGACATTAGTTGAGAGTTTGGGTGTTGTTGTAAACTTCCATGAAACCAGGAACACTTTTTCTCAAAGTATGTCATTCAGTTGTTTGACAAACACTGACTTGAAGCTGTTTCCATTTGGGGGAATGGCTAAAATCTGTACAAAATGGCAAGCTCTTTCCATGGATATCGAGGCTGACGTGCACAGACCTAAGGCGTATTTCTCAATTAAAAGCTCATCATTAGCAAGATAACGTTTGCACACAAGATCATCAATCTTATCTGAGAGGCTCTTGCCTATCAAGTTAAAGCCTAGTGAATTTTCCAAAAGCAGCACATACCAACACCGACCGTGAGCCTTCCCGCCCATGGGCATCTCTTCACCCATGTGCCACTCTCTGCTGGCACCTATTCCACAGAGATGTCATTGTTGATCTGCCTGACTTCTGTGTTTGCCTGACTCCCTTCCACGAGTTACTCGTTGGCTCATAACACATACCCTGTGTCCCCGAAAATAAGGCAGTGCCTTATATTAATTTTTGCTCCCAAAGACGCACTAGGTCTTATTTTCAGGGGATGTCTTATTTTTCCATGAAGAAGAATACGGTACACATGTATTGTTTATTGAAAGAGACCTTGCACTTCCTGTCTGCTCCAGCTGCGCTGCAGCCAACGTGAGCTGCGCTGCGGGGCCCGCCATTACGGTCCAGAGTCCAGAGTTACGGTAGCTTTGGGGGGCCTTATTTTGGGGGATGTCTTATTTTCAGGGTGCCTTATATTTCAGCGAGAGGCAAAACTGTGAGTAGGTCTTATTTTCAGGGAATGTCTTACTTTCGGGAAAACAGGGTAGAATACCCTGGCTTTTTACCTTGATTCTTTGGAAAGACAGCTTGGGTAGTAGATCTCCCTTCTAAGCCCCAAGGAGGTAACTTGGCAGAAGGTCTTGGGAGACGCATGATGGAGAAAAGGTCCCAGAATGTGTTCTACCTGGAAGGAGTTGTTATTTTTGCCCAGGGGAGTCCCCCGGTTGACTGGCATTTCATGGGTAAATTGTTAACAAATTGCCTGGTAATTAACAAGCCCCGATTTGTTTGACACCTCATGGGCACTTTAGGATTGGGTAGACTCTGTTTTTCTGAGGGAGGACCCTCTTTATAACTGACAAAAATCTTACTCACTGCCGTTCGATCACAATTTTTAGAGAGTCCTGTCCCTGGAGGAGGACATCAGGCTTGGTAAACTGGAGGGGCAGCAAAAAAGAGGCAGATGGTTGAGGAGATAGAAGGACACAGTGGCTGCTACACTGAGCTCAAACACAAGAACCTGGCGCAGGACTGGGCGGTGTCTCATTCCATGGTACATTGGTACCTATGAGTCAGAACCGACCAGATGGCACCTAGCAACAACATAGGAGAGAGTAGAGTGGCCCCTGTCGGTTTCCTAGGTAGTAAACTTTTATTGGGAGGAGCCCCGGTGGTGTAGTGGTTGCCAGTTGGGCTGTGATCCTTATGCTCAGCAGTTCAAAACCAGTAGCAGCAAGCAGTCACAATCTTGGAAGGCCACAAGGGGTCCCGATGAGTCAGCAAAGGGCTTGGTTTATGGGAGCTGAAAACCTCATGCTTCTCATGAGGGGGAGCTTGTGGGTTGAAATGCTGACCCACAGGTAGCAACCCCACTCATCATCAACGATGCCACCAGGTTTCCTTGGTGACAATATGTAAATGGCTGAAGGACAGAGATGTGGAGAGACCACCTGGGCGAGAACCAGATGGCAGCTAAGAAGAGGACGGGCAGGCAGTCCTTTCTGTGCCTGCCCGGGCGGCATGATTGACGGGTGGCATGATTGATGGCCACAGGCAGGAACGCTTGCAGAGCATTACCTGCCTCACCTGCACATGCCTGTTTAAGCCTCTGCTTGCTGGATCCCTGTGCTAGTCTGGGTACTTTAGGGAAACAAATCCACAGAAACTCATGTACAAGAGAGAGTTTTATATAAAGGTTAAGTGCGCATCAAGAAAACATCCCAACCCAGTGCTGCCCAAGCCCACAAGTCCAACATTAACCCATATGTCCAACACCAATCCACAAAGTCCTCCTCCATCTCACAAAACACACACTATGATGCCGACTGCTGGAGGAAAGCCGAGTCAGTGAGCGTGTAAGCATCTCAGGGCTGGTAGGGATCTCCACACGGCTGCTCCAGCACCCAGGGCTGCATCGGGGTAGGTCCATGTGTAAGGTGACCAGACATCCCGCTTTTGGTGGTACAGTCCCGATTTTTAACAAGTTTTTCCGCATCCCGCGGCATTTTTAAAAAGTCCTGATTTTGGGAAAGAGTGCACGACAAGCTAGGGTTTATGGTTTCCGGCTGCCATGTGGCTGTTTTGCCAGGTTATGAGTTTTATCAATGGTGTCCCGCTTTCCCAATGTTAAAATCTGGTCACCTTATCCATGTGGCTTCTCCTCAGGGATATCTTGCAGGAAGTGAGCCTTGACAGCTAAATCAGGGAACTGGCTAATGCAGCTCCACCCTGGTCCAACCGTCACAAAGCAAGAGACCTGAGAACTTGCAAGGTGAGGCTCACTGAGCCATTTATCTCTCTGCCCTTCAATTAACCCCACATGTGTTTATTGGCCAAGTTGGCACAATAAACTAACTAACTCAATCCCATTGGCCAATGTAGGCCACATGACCAACAAGCCAATTGTCATTATAAGAGGGCTTAATGGGTAGCACAAATGATTTACACTTGACTCCTAAATGAATATGCGGCAGTCTATATAGTAACTTAGCTTAACATGAGGAACTACATCTTGTTTCAAACTGCTTTTAACCCCTGCTAACAGTTAGCCCCCATTCTCCGCTTCCCGGTCCTGGCTCTCCCAACAAGACCATGACTCTTCCAAGATATCTCTAAGCCTGCCCAGTTAGCAAGAAATGTATACTATCTCGTAAGACCTTGAATTAGCACCTGCATCTGTACTGTTCCCCCCAACCTCATCACCCTGCCAATCTGATAAAAATGTAAGGACTAGAATATCCCTTCCCTTGAGCCAGCCCCAGATGTTGGACTATAAAAACTTGGAATTTCTTTGTCAAGAGGTTTTCTAGCCTACTCTTGGTCCAGTTGCTTAATAAAGGCTTTGATTATTAATATAGTGGTGTGGTGGATCTCGCCCACTTACAACAATTTAAACTACCCAGTTGTGTGGCAGACCCACGCACTTTAACCACTGTGCCAGTAAGCCTCCAGGGTAAGCTAGGCAGCCGCAGAAACATTTTGACCACTTGAAATGTGAAAGTTTCGATGGTGAGGTCTTCGAAGCTGAACTGAGATGGAAGGTGTTTGGAGATGCTCTGCTGCAAGGGAACAAGCACATCGAGGGACAGTTCAGAGTGCAAGGTGACCGCTGCGTGGGGTGGCAGTCACTGCAGCCGGAGTAAAATAAGGGTGCCCGTTGGCTTGTAGCTGGGAGATAGGGCCGGGCCCCAGTAGTGACCACTCACTCTCCTGGCAGAGGACAAGGACCAATGCTTGCTTTAAACCAACAACAAAAAGCAATACCATTGCCGCAGCCTCCCTTCTGACTTGGGCTGGCCCCTTGTCTGTCAGAGTAGAACTTTGCTCCATCCGGTTTTCAATGACAAATTTCAGAGGTCGATCATTGGGCCTTTCTTCTGAGTGGGCTTGGGGTACCAGTTTTTTGAGGAGCGGCTGAGCATGTTACCTATTTATCTCACGCACAAGCACCAAACCCAAACATGTTTCCAACAAGTTCTTTCGGACTTAGGTCAAGTCAGAGCAGAACACTGCAACTCCTGTGGCTATGGAAGGCAGTTTTCTTTCAGGTACAAATCACCAAGCCTCTCTTCAGAGGTGTTTGTACACTCACACTTGCCACCTTTGGGTTTGCAGCTCAGCCCAGCACCGTTCGCATTCCCCGGGCACTTGGCACCACCCTTCGTGTACTTGAATGCCATCACTCACCACCCACAGGTGGCTGTGTCTAGACAGCGAGGCTGGCCAGGCATCCACTGAGAAGTCGTTCTATCCAAGCCTGCCATTCGGACCATGCAGGTGCTGCAACCAATAGGTCGGTCACATCTCTTTGCTGGGCCCTCAGAAGACTAAATGGCTCGCTCCCCAGCAGCCCTTTGGCTGGGGGCACCTGAGGCCAGGGGCCTGTGACCAGTAGCTTATAAACTGAAGGGACAGTTTCTAGGAGGAGGCGGTGAAAGTCCCCTAGGACTTTTTCCTTGTTCCTTTCACATTCACGGCGAAGGCTTCCTGTGGAGACACAAGGGCAGCCTGTGTGCCTGACATACTCCACTTACAGGAAGACCATCATATTTATTGTACAAACCAGAATACTTAGCACCTTCCAAAAGGACGTTATTCCTAAGTTTTCCAGGACGGCAGATGCAAACTGGGCTTTCCTGGAATAGCGGAACATGAGGCAGCAGGTGCCTGGATTGTCCAGGTCACCAGTTGTCCACACGCAGAAGTATTCCAACCGAAAGTCCCTCTGGTTTTCGGTTATGAAATGGGTTCTGTGTTAATCCCGCATAAACTCGATTGTCGTGGCTCAAACAGCCATGCATCCTATAGGCCTCTAGCTGTCTGACACCTGGAGGGAGAGCTTGCCTTCTCACTGTCTGAAGAAAGGCCGTCATCATTGGTCTGTTGGGTCGGCGCGCTCACAGAGCCTGTTTCCTGCCCGCCTGGCATCGGCGCAGAAAGAGCCACAATTCAAAGGGCCTTCGCTTCTGGAAGACCAAACAAAGACACTCTTCAACGTTATCATCAAAATCAGGATCATCTGAACTAATGCTGTATGTTTGCCCCACAAGGGAGCCCTGAAGGGGTCGTGGTTATATGTTGGGCTATCATCTGAATGGTCAGCAGTTCGAAACCAGCAGCCCCTCCTCCAGAGGAAAACAGAGCTTTCTACACCTAGGAACTATCACAGTCTTGGAAGCTCACAGGACCGCTCTACCCTGCCCTGCGGGGTCAGAACCGACTGCATGGTACCAGCAACAGCAAACCAGTGATTGTGAGGGTCCTGGTGACAGAGTGGCTACTCATGGGCTAGATCCATGAGGTCCCTCTGCTCTGTGGGAGTGAGCCTGGGCTTTCAAAGGGCAATCCTAGCCTGTCCCATAGGGCCAATATGAGTCGGCATGAACTCAAGGGCAGTGAGTGAGTGAGTGAGTGAGTAAATTAGTTTGCCCCATTGAATTCTCATAACGTCTCTCAGCGCGCCGTAGAACTGGCAAGAAATACCCATCTTACATACATGGAAACAGACTCAGCTAATGGCAGTGGCTGGGCCTAGGTCAGGCAGCTGGTGGGGGTCCTGGGGCACCAACGATAAGCACTTCACTCTCCACTGAGGGGCTGGGAGTATGAACACACACAGAACGAGGGCTGGCCAGCCCCTTCCGAAGCTCACTGCCTTGGACACCCTAGGGGACCCAGTTTTGCTTTGGGGTTCCCATGAGTTAGAATCAACTGGCTGGAAGAAAGCTGATGGTGCCCGGCTATCAAAAGATACAGCCTCTGGGGTCTTAAAGGCTTGAAGGTAAACAAGTGACCATCTAGCTCAGAAGCTACAAAGCCCACATGGAAGAAGCACACCAGCCTGTGTGATCATGAGGTGCCAAAGGGATCAGTTATCAGGCATCAAAGAACAAAAAACCATATCAGTGAGTGCTCACTTCCATGATATGATTGCTGAAGACAAATGGGTGCATAAGCAAATGTGGTGAAGAAAGCTGATGGTGCCAGCTATCAATAGATATAGCGTCTGGGGTTTTAAAGGCTTAAAGGTAAACAAGGGGCCATCTAGCTCAGAAGCAACAAAGCCCACATGGAAGAAGCACACCAGCCTGTGCGATCATGAGGTGTGGAAGGGATCAGGTATAAGGCATCATCGGAACAAAAAATCCTACCATAGTGAATGAGGAGGGGAGTGCAGAGGGGAGACCCAAAGCTCATTTATAGACCACTGGAGATCCACTTGCAGAGGGGTCTCGGGGAGGAGATGAGCCAGTCAGGGTGCGATGTAACGATGAAAATACAACTTTCCTCTAGTTCCTAAATGCTCCCCCCAACCCCCCAACACACACTATTTTGATCCGAATTCTACCTTGCAAGTCTGGCTAGACCAGAGGATGTACACTAGTACAGATAGGAACTGGAAACACAGGAAATCCAGGGCGGATGATCCCTTCAGGACCAGTGGTGTGAATGGCAATACTGGGAGGGTAGAGGGAGAGTGGGTTGGAAAGAGGGAACCGATTACAAGGATCTCCATGTGATCTCCTCCCTGGGGGACAGACAGAAGAGAAGTGGGTGAAGGGAGACGTTGGACAGGGCAAGATATGGCAAAACAATAATTTATAAATTATCAAGGGCTCTTGAGGGAGAGGGGAGTGGGGAGGGAGGGGGGAAAATGAGGAGCTGATGCCGGGGGCTTAAGTGGAGAGCAAATGTTTTGAGAATGATGAGGGTAATGAGTGTACAAATGTGCTCTACACAATTGATGTATGTATGGATTGTGATAAGAGTTGTATGAGCCCCTAATAAAAAAAATCAACTGGCTGGTAAGGGGAATCCACTCAGACCCTCCTCTCTGCTTCGGGCATTCCAAACCCACCTCTCTGCCCTGGAGTCCGGTCCCACTCTCGCAGTGGTCCCAAAGGGCAGAGTAGGACTGCTGTGGGTTTCCAAGGCTGTACATCTTGAGAGAAGCAGAAAACCTCTTTCTCCCACAAAGTGGCTGGTGGCTTTGAACCTCCAACCTCACAGTCAGCTGCCCAGCGTGCAACCCTCTGTGCCACCAGGGCACCTTTAGGGAATACCAAACCCCCAAATCAAACTCTGGCCCTGAGTCATTCCCAACTTCTAGCCATCCTATCGGACAGGGTAGAACTGTCCCGAGTGAGTTTCTAAGACTGTAACTGTTTATGAGAGTAGAAAGCCCAGCCATACTCCCACGGAGTGGCTGGTGGCTTTGAACTGCCGACCATGCGGCTTGCAGCCCAACACGTAACCAGAAGACTGAAATTGTACCGACTGCCTTGTGGCTGCAGGCGTTCAGGCTGGGCGAGGATTCTGTGATGTCATTGTCTTGTTGTGCTGTGGTTTACCCTGTCTCTGTGTCTCTAGGAGGAATGTTGTAGACAAAACGCCACAAACGGATCTGCAGGCCCTTTGCCATTCATAGACATTTACTAATGTACATTCCTAAACACGTCTAAAACATGTATTTGCTACTGTTCTATCTTCTCTATAATTTTATCCAACTAGATTTTTTTCTGCCTCCCACCCCTTTTAGCCCTTGCCAAATAATCAACAACCGATGCTTGTATCAGGGACTTCCTGTTGTGCTGCTGACGGCCTTACGATCTGGTGATGGGTAATTAACTGCTGGACACCAAGATCACCACTTGTCAAGGCACCATCCCGCTTTCTTAAGATGTGGTTAAATTCAAATGACAATGGAGTCTAGTGATTTCCTGGAATCCTTCGTCTGCTCATGGTCAGATTCTCAAAGGAAGCTCTGGAAAAGACAGCGGGGCTGCCCTTGGTGTTGGGTTTGTTCCCATGGGATGCAGAGCCAGCGGCAACTGTGACAGGGACTAGAATTTGTCAGAAATATAAAGGCAACCTCCTGTGAGTCAGTCATAGCATCCCCTGTCTTCACTGAGACTTTCCAAAGCACAGTGCGTCTGGAGAGAAGTCTTTTATATATTTTGAGATCATTTTATTGGGGATTCTTAAAACAATTCATACATCAATTGTATCAAGCACACTTGTACATATGTTGCCATCATCATTTTCGAAACATTTTCTTTCTACTTGAGCCCTTGGTATCAGTTGCCCCCTTTTCCCACCATCCCCTCGTGGATCCTTGATCAATTATAAATTATTATTTTCATATCTGATGCCATCCACTGTCTCCCTTCACCCATTGTGATTAGTTCCCCCTTTCTCCCCCTTCACCCTCCACCTTCCCCCTACCCTCATGGAAGCGCTACTCCCGTTACTGTTCCCAAGGGGTTTATCTGTCCTGGATTCTGTGTGTCAAGAGCTCTTCTCTGTACCAGCGAACGCGCTCCAGTCTAGCCGGAGTGCTGCTCCGAGCAGACAAGGCACAGAGAGGACCATACGGCGGGCCCCGCTCTACGACAGGACACCCCCTCCCTGACCCACCGTGCTGTGGGGACAGCACTGGAGACACAGTGTGGGAATTGTGCCCAGTCTGACACCCCCACCCCTCCATCCCCCCTCCCCCCACAGACACTGAGGCAAAACACATGGGGAGCGCAACAGAGCAGCAAGGGGAGCAATGTAACAAAGTCCCTGAGGAATCCCCAAAATAAGACTTCTGACTTGGGGGCCGGGCTTGACACCTCACCAGACCCAATCAGAAGAGACGTCTTGGTGATCCAGTTCATATTTTATTTCTCCTTTACCAAGGCTAGAATTGTAACATTTTCATTTTTTTAAATTAAGGTTGAAACCGAGGTTTCTTTCCGGTTTTACATTCGTTGTTTGAGAACTGGGCAGCAGCCTCTAATTAAAATGAATGTTCAGTGAAGGTTCGTTTAAAATATTTTTAGCATTGCTATCAGCGGTAACCAGCGAGAAAAAAAGACTGCAGGAAGCACATAAATTCAGCAGTCTGTTACCTTCAAAGCACCCCCTTGCCCCACTTCCCACCTCCCTCCTGCTGGGGAGTCAGGGCTGACTCATACTGACCCCTGTGGGTTTCTGAGACTGTAACTGTTTACTGGAGTAGTAGAAAGCCCAGTTTTTCTCCCTTAGAGGCCCTGATGGTTTCGAACTGCCTACCATGCAGGTGGAAACCCAAAGCTTAAGCACTACGCCACCAAGGCTGTCCCACTTTTTAAGAGAGGACTAGAGCTATCTACCCCCTAAAATAATACCTTTATATCAAAAGCAGCAATTTTGGTAAATCCAAATTCTTTTGGAAGCATCTCAGACTCAAATATATATCTTTTAGGCTTCTGAGGAAATAACCTTTAAAAAAGAAAGAATTAAAAAGTTGCGTTTATTGGTGAAAATTATTTTGAAGAATTCCATTAGGATACTTTGCATGAGTAGGGCAATTGGTTCAGGGGATTAGTCCGTGAAACTGGACATGGGTGATTATTTTAACTACTAGGGACAATATTCCTCAGAAACCCAACTCGTTGCCATCGTGCTGACTCATAGTGACCCTAGGGGGCAGGGGCAGAACTGCCCCTGTGAGTTTACGAGGCTAACTCTTAAAGGGAATCAAGAATCCCCCTATTTCTCCCTTCGAGGGGGCTGGTGGTTTCAAACTGCTGACCTCATGGTTAGCGGCCCAACTTATAACTACCCTGCCACCAGGACTCCTTGTGAGCCTAATAAAAATAACTAAAGACCAAGAGCTACTATTGTGTGCTCAGTTTAGGAAAACAGCCCATTTTACAGACTGCTTGTGGATTCTTGGGCTATCGTGTAGATCCTTGCCTTCCAATGTTATTTCAGAGCTAAAGCTAGGGAGGTGAACCATGTGGGGATTTCCCCTCTCTCCTCTCTCACCTGTCACCTCTCTATCGCTATCTCTGTTTCAATCTGTATGCACTCTGCAAACAAATGAATCCATAAATGCGATCTTGTAGCCTGCGCTGCGGAGCAAAAGCATCCGAGATTTGCTCATTAATACTCAAGGGAGTCTCTTCAGTTGCATGTTGAGAATGGGGTTTACCCTCCGAGTGCATATCACGGCATGACTGCGCTGCCCTCTCCAAATAGGCCTCCTGACGTGCAGTGAGCTCCCAGGCTCCACACGAGCCTGCCTCAGAACATCCGTGCCGCATTCTGCTCTCAGTCAGGTGGCCCGGGAGTGAATATGATGCTGTAATTCAAATTGGACTGGTACCTTTCGATCTGTTTATGAATGGCCTGGCATTCCCCTGAGTGAATTAGATCACGGAGATGTCTGGGTACCAGTATTCTTCTTGCAAAATCTGTGCTGAATTAAAATCATATCATCTAAGAAAGAAACAAGAAATCCCAGGCTTCCACCGTTTTGTCTAGACCGTGTCTCCATTGCAGTGCGCTCTCTGGTTACCTTTGCTGCGGATTTGCTGTCTCCAACTAGTGTGGCGATTGCAGATCTTCAAAGTCACAGGTGACCTGGGGTTTGCTGCTGCTTGGATGTGTCAGTTCCTAAGTGAGGAAATTCATTTTTCAAAGAAACCACTTCGTGCAGTTGGGCGGAACCTAGTTCTCAACCAACAAAAGTTTCCGACTGAATGGTTTCCTCTTAGAATTGAAAATTAGCCCTCTTTTCTTTTCCCTTCCAAACCCGGGGGAGCTTTGTGCACTGCAATTACAAGGAGGGAGCGTGGTTGCACAACTCAAAGAATGCAGACAATGTCAGAGAATCACATGTGTGGAGACTGTGGGCTGGGTGGGGTTTTGCTCTGTATACTCTCAGCAACACGGGGATCTACTTTAAGGAGGAAGAGAAGACACCCTAACGGAGCCCAGTCCCATTCCAGCATGGGGTTGCCAGGGACCATGAACTGAACAAAGGCGGGGGAGTGGTTTGGGTTGTTGAGGAGGGTAATGGAAGTAGAATAGGAAATGAAACTTCAAAACACAAGACCTTGCAGGCAAACTGTGCTCTTTATTGCCATAATTCTGTAGTCTTCTCTCTCACAGGCCTTAGGCTGTCTTAGTAGGATTTAGTGGGCCAGAAGGCTGACCATGGTCAGGTCCAAACGAAAGACTGAATGTAGAACGCTAGTCTTAAGTCAGGGATGACAGAAAGCCAGTCCACATTGCCTGGTCCTGCGCCATCTTCCTGTGGTTGGCTCGCTGGAACTCACTGCCTTCGCTGTGTTGCCTTCCAACCTTGGGAGCTCATCTCCCGGCATTCTATCAGACACTGTACGGGCCTCGGCCAGAGCATTGTACACTGGCCAATTTTCGGAAGCAGGTCTTCAGATCTATCTTTCTAGTCTGTCTTAGTGTAGAAAATATGCTGAACCGTGTCCACCATCGGTGTCCTTGCTTTGACTTGAAATATACCGGTGGCCTCGCTTCCAGCATGCTGGCAACACACACAGCCATTCAAGAGAGCAAATCGGCAGGTGGGTGTTGGTGACAAGAGGAGCAAGAGGCTATTTCTGGGAAATAGAGGCTATTTCTGGGAGATGTGTGGTCGTTTTACCCAGGACCAGGGGCCCTGCATCTTAAGCCCCCTCTCTCACCTGTCACGGCTGCACTCTGATCAGCTAGCTCTGCATACAGGTCTACAAGGCAGTGAACACACAAGGTATCAGTAAATGACTGAATGCAAACAAAGAATAGCTTCTTTGATCCCCTCCAGGAGCATCCGTGGCACGCCTCCCCAGGCACAACAGCTCTGCTGAGTTGCTGGGAATGGAAATCAAGGTGGCATAATTGACCTCAAGAAACTTCGAGATCAGTAATAAGGTGCGGTGACCAAGGGCAGCACAGAATCTTAAGAAGGCACAAAGGAAGGCGTCTCCCTGGAGGACAGGAGCTGTCTGGTTGGCAGTTGTGTGGAATGGAGAGTGCTCTGGTGGCAAGGCATATCTTTCCATGACTACCTAGCTGACTGCCAGGAAAATCACACCTTTCTGACAGGTATCGGGCTATAATCAAAGTCCTAAAAAGAGCAGTTGTTAAACTGTATAAGCCCGTGTATAGAATCATCTCAGTCATATTGAAAAGAAAGGATTCTCATTTTCAGCAGATGTTAAAATGTATGAACCCGTGTATAGAATAATCTCAATCATATTGAAAAGAAAGGATTCTCATTTTCTGGTAGGACCCCTGGTCTGGTTATCATCCATGGCGTCTCCTGTGTAGTCCCCACCCACCTGTCAGCATGCATTTGCATGGTGCTGGGTTGGGAAGAAGTTTCACGGGCCCATCCAGACTCAGAGGGAATAGGAAGGGATTCGGTGCCAGGAGGCAGCCAATGAGAACCCCGTGTGTCCTAATGATCTCATTTGCAGCTGATGCTGGGCTTGGCACAGGAGAGGGAAGTGTTTCCGTTGGCTGTGCAGGAGTTTGCCATGATGAGTAGGGGCCAACGACATGGCCCCTAACAACAACACTACAAGTGTAGCAGATGTACTTTAGAACCAGAGTACAACCCCACATCGATGCAGCCATCAGCTGTGATCACAATATGGCAGCAGTGTCGATCCGCAGCCACGCAAACTGCAGCATGGTCCCACTGTTTGCTGGACTGCTGATGTAGCACAATAGAAAAAGGATACACGCGTTGGAATCAAACATTGGTTTCATGGAAACAAATCCTGGGTTTGGAGTAAGAGCTGGGGAGTTTTATTGCTTCATCATATGGGCCATCTTTAATGCACATTGACTCAGCTTTTTCAAGCTCCGTTTTCCTGAGGTCATCCCATGGGCCCACACTGGGTAAAGAGTAGACCCTTGGGAAAGCTGGCAAATTTTTCTTTTCTGTTATAAAAGTATCTGTTTACTGGAAAAAATGACCCACAGGGAACCTCAGTTTTTATATTTGTGGAACAAAGAGAAATTAAAAACATGAAACATACAAGAGACCCAAATAAGTAAATGCATCTGTAAATAATCGAAAATCAAAATCGATATTGTAATACACACGTGGCGTGCTTGTAAAGATAAAGCCAGAGAGTGCCTGCCGTAGAGTAGTTGTAACACAGTCATCCCTTTTCCTGCGAACTCACACGGGAGTTCTTACTTTGTCGTGCCGCACGCCGAACTCATCCTAGGAATTCAGAGGCTGAAGAAAAAATACTAAACTTCTGCAAAACACGATCGATCAAGCAACAAGACAAGGTTTAGGGATCAGGCTCTTAAAAAAAATAATGATTTCGTTCCTTAATTCCCCCGCCTTTTCAGCTGTCCCTGTGTGTAGGAAAAATCTCTCCAGTCACCGTAATCTGCAGAGTCCGCCACGAGATTGAGGTTGGGAGGAACTGAGACAGGGTATCTGAGAAGTTTGGAGAAGCCATTCTTTTCCCAGCAAGAGAGGAAAGGTGCAGGAGCCTGCACTGTCCCTTCTAGACATGGGTACTAGGATGCCAGATGTGGACTTACATCCCCACTTTCCACATAGCATTCTGGGAAAGCACCACTCCCTCACATACACTTGGAAGAAAGGACGCCCGGGGTGTAGTTCAGGCCGCCCTCCAGGAGCCATAGTGATGCTGTGGGCAAGCACTGGGCTGCTAGCCACAAGATTGGAAGTTCAATCTCACCAGTTGCTCACTAGGAGACAGAAGAGGCTGTCTGCTTCTGGAAAGATTTCCGTTCTCAGGAATCCCGAAGAACAATTCTACTGTTCTGTGAGGTCTCTAAGAGTTGGCATTGGTTAAGAGGTTGCCCTCTGGAGGGTGGTGGTGATTCAGCGATAGAATCTTCACCTTCCATACGAGAGACCCAGTCTCAACTCCCAGCCATTGTACCTCAAGCCCAGCCACCAACCCACCTACTTGCCAGTAGAGGCTCATCTGCAACGATGATGCCCAACAGGTTGCAGCTGAGCTTCTAGACCAAGATGAACTAGGAAGAAAAGCCTGCTTATCTGCTTTTGAAAATTAATCAGTGAAAGCCACGCAGAAAAGCCTGAAGGAGTCCCTGAGGGTCAGCAGCCTGCGTGGAGGAGGTGGCTAGGATTCATGGGTCAGAAGCCAGCAGAAGCTAAGGTGACCGTCAGAGTGTCATGTTCCCCCGGCTCGGACCAGGAGCTGTCCTTACCTCCAAACCTTCAGATGCAAAGACTGGCCGCAAACCTGTAGCCTCAGCGCTTCTCTGCATATGTAATATGCTGCCATGTCCACCTCTCCTTCCTCTGCACAAAAAGCACAACACCGGACCGAACACATCTAGAAGCCCTCTTTTGAAAATAACTGTATTGGGGACTCTTACAACTCTTACCACAATCCATCCATCCATCCATCCATCCATCCATCCATCCATCCATCCATCCATCCATCCAATGTGTCAAGCACATTTGTACATTCGTTGCCCTCATCATTCTCAAAACATTTGTTTTCTACTTGGTATCAGCTCTGCCTTTTTCTCCTCCTCCCCACCCCCACCCCATGAACCATGGATAATTTATAAATTATTATTACTTTGTCATATCTTACACTGTCCGACATCTCTCTTTACCCACTTTTCTGTCCCCCAGGGAGGGGGTTATATGTAGATCCTTGTAATCAGTTCCTCCTTTCTACCCCACCTTCCCTCCACCCTTTTGGTATTACCACTCTCACCACTGGTCCTGAAGGGAACATCTGTCCTGGACTCCCTGTGTTTCCAGTTCCTCTCTGTACCAGTGTACATCATCTGGTCTAGCCAGACTTGCAAGGTAGAATTAGGATCATGATCATGGCGGGGAAGGAAGCATTTAAAAACTAGAGAAAAGTTGTATGTTTCATCATTGCTATCCTACACCCTGACTGGCTTGTCTCCTCCCCGTGACCCTTCTGTAAGGGGATGTCCAGTTGCCTAAAGATGGGCTTTGGGTCCCCACTCCACACTCCCCCTCATTTGCAATGGTAAGATTTTTTATTCTTTGATGCCTGATACCTGATCCCTTTGACACCTCGTGATCACACAGGCTGGTGTGCTTCTGCTATGTGGCTTTGTTGCTTCTCAGCTAGATGGCTGCTGGTTTACCTTCCAGCCTTTAAGACACTATATCTTTTGATAGCTGGGCACCGTCAGCTCTCTTCACCACATTTGCTTATGCACCCGCTTTGTCTTCAGTGATCGTGTTGGAAAGGTGGGCATCATGGAATGCCAGTTTGATAGAACAACGTGTTCTCACACTGAGGTAGTACTTGAGTGGAGGCCTAATGTCCATCTGTGACCTTCATACCAAACCTATAAATATATGCACATAGATATATTTTCCCATCATCATATATAAATATATTTACATGTACATGCCTGTATTTAAATCTCTATAAATTCCCTTTGCCTCCTAGTTCTTTCCTGTACTTTTACTTTCCTCTTGTCCCACTATCATGCTCAACCTTCATTTGGGTTTGAGTAATCCCTCTTAGTTACATTGCCCTTGATCAAGCCCTACCAGGCCTCTTACACCCTCCTCACCACTGATTTTGGAACACTTGTTCCCTTGTTCCTGGGTTTGTTAACACCACTTCCTTTCCCCCACCTCTCCCTCTCCCATGTCCCCCGGGAATGGTTGGTCCCATTGTTTTCTCCTCCAGATTGTTTATCCAACCTATCTTATCTAGAGAGACTTGCAGAGATAATAAAATGCACAAAAAACAAGACAGTGCAAAATAAAGCAACAAAAGAAAACAAACCACCACCAACAACAAAAAACAATGACAAACAAAAAGAAAAGCCTGTAAATAGTTCAAGGTCTGTTTATGGACCTTTAGGAGTGTTTTCTGGTCCAGTCTGATGGGGGTGGCAGAGAGCAGTCTACCCCTCTTCTGAGAGGCTAAATGGTTTTATGAGAGATGAGCTGCCTCCTTAAATTAATTTCATCAGTAAGTTGTTTTAACAAAAATGTTAAACATACAGTAAAGTTGAAAGAATTAAACAGTGAGCACCAATTAAGTTCTGCACCTCGTACTTCATTATACTTGCTTTACTGCATAGCCATCTACCTAAAGCTCCCTGGGTGGTACAAACAGTGAGGTGCTGGGCTCTTGAAGGAAGGTGCTGGCTTAAATCCAGCCAGTGCTACTGATGATCTGCGTGTACAATAGCGCTACCATGGAAACCCTGTAGAGGATCATTTATTCTAATGCCCCCGTGAGTTGGAATTGACAACACTGCAACTGGGTTGACTGTAGATCTAGCCATCTACACCTATCCTCTGATCCACTCACCTTCTCAATACATTTCAAAGTTAGGATGAGGGCTTCCTCCGTCAATAAAGCACAACAACAAAACCAAGCTCATTGTTATGAAGTGGATTTTTAATCATGACAATGATATAGAATGGAGCAGAATGGAACAGAACTGCCTCAAAGGATTCCCCAGGCTGTCATTTTTAAGGTAGCAGACTGACATGCCTTTCAGCGATGGAGCCCTGCTGGGTTTGAACAACCAATCTTTCGATTGACACCAGCCTGCCTTCCTTAATGCCGTGCTAAAACTAAACAAGCCCACTGCTACTCAGTTCATTCTAGCTCTCTGTGGCCCTAGGTAGGGTTTCTGAGCCTTTGTAAATCTCCGTGGGAAAAGAGAGCCTCCCCTTTCTCCCACAGAGAGAGTGTGTTTGAATCACGTGGGTTTGGATTGAGGACCGTAAGGAGAGCAGACCACTGCTTAACCAACAGTGCCACCAGGTCCCTTGCCCTCCATATATTCCTCCTAGATTCATGCATATGTCCACCATGAATTAGAGCTTTCTGCCTGCTGGTTTTTCTTTTTCTTTGGAGATAATATTTACAATCAAATTCACAATGATTAACTGTACCTTTCAGATGAATTGTAATAAATGCAGGTGCCAGTACAAACCAAACCCCTGCCAAGAGGCAGGATGTAATGATCAGCCAGGTAATTGCCTTTTTACTCTCATCACTGAAGTCCCATCCCTCCTTCCCTCCTACCAATGGGTTTGAAAAATCCTCATATCCCAGCCTGGGTCTAGGATTTTATAACAGTCTAAGATGAAAACTGCCACTGATCCATATGTGAGAAAACAGATGAGCTTGGCTGTCAACAAGATAAACGTCCTATCTTCTAAGCATTTTTCACCCCCCTGCATAGGCAGGTGGCATTGCTGGGTAAGTATTGGACTACTAACCACCAGGTCAGCAGTTCCAACCCACCAGCCTCTCCTGCTCCCATAAAGATTTGCAGCTGCTGAAACCTTATATAGGGTTGCTGTGAGTCAGACTCAACCTCATGGCAGTGGGTTTGGGTTTTGTGTGGACACAGACCATCCTTGGATTCCATTATAATGAGGAAAGTGAACATATGGGCAGTACACTTGTCTTCTATTCAGAGTCCCGTCATGCCAGGATTTCATAGGGAGGAGGTTCAAGGGAAGAAAAGGCCTCCTCCTGGTTTGACCCCAGCTCAGTCACAGTGAGACCCTTGTTTAAAACAGCACGCTTGCTCAAAGTAAAGGTTTGGGAGTCAAGTGCACTGATAGGAGGAAGAGCAAATGACCCTTCACAGCAGCTCCTGACACCTTCCCACGGGACCGTTAACTTACCTTATAGAGGAGACGGTAGCCTCTCACTTGGCTAAAATGAAGTAAGAGAGTATTGAGTAGCTTTATGGTTCATGTGCCGAATTTGTTGTTTTCTCAGCATATATTTTTGTTAACATGAGTCTATATTAGAGGACATGTGTGAAAAGAACACCTACACGAATTTCATACAAATAAAAATATGACTACGACCCGCTTGTAGTGGAAAGAGTTCCATCAGTCATCAGTGTCAGTCTAGAGGAGTGGCTTTCTCTTTTGATTTATTTTAATTCTGTCTTTGTCAGAAATTGAAATGGTGCTAACTTGAGTAGCTGATCATCAGGCTCCAAAATAGAACATTAGAGTCTAATATTGTGATCGGTTCTAAGAGCGTCACTAGGCAAAATGAAGGGCTAGATTTGAGGTAGGAAGTAGGGATGTGAGAAACCCCACAGTTAATGCCTATGTTGCTAGAAAGAACCAAAAACAAGCCAGCTCCTCGGGCATCCCAGGGTCTTGTTTTCTGATAGTACTTGTGCTAGTCAGCAAATCAAGGCCTTCAGGACCCAAATTATATCCTTTGACTGTGAAGAAAGCTACAGATACTATTAGGAATAATATGATGGGTTCTTGAAGGAATGACAGGGTGGCTTCTTGACGGGAAGAGTTTGGGACACTGCTGTCAGGACACACCCTTTCTGAGGATGAGAATCTTCCTGTTTGGAATGTAGCTCTAAAGTTGACCCACTTGACATGGGAGGGGGGCAGCCTAGAGAATTACTGATCCCACCCTGTGTGATGTTAAAATTATTATTTATTTAATGCATTATTAATTTACTAATTTCACAAATCTAAGTGCCCTTTTGAAGCCAACACTCTTCAGTGCCACCAGACCAACTTATTGCTTAAATGATGCCCATGTCGTGAGATGCCATCTGTTTTTAATCAAAGAAAGTTTCTGCAAATATATCTGCAACCCGAGCCATATTGTTCATCTATGCATTTTGTTTATCTTCTCTGATTTCCCTAGTACTTAAACTTGAAGAAGAAAAAAAAGCTCACCTTATATAGTTGGAACTTAGAGACCACAAAATACAATTATGGTCTATTTATTTTTAGTTGTGACAGCTACTTGACTTGTCGAAAGGAAAGAAATTATTTTATCTCAAATGAAAAAAGTTAGTGAACTCGAAGGCATTAATTGAGGTCAGTGTTTAAGGGTAAGCGACGTCAATCAGCCGCGAAGAAAAATAAATAAATGAAATATCGGCTCTTCCCAGGCCTGAACTGGGGAGAGGAGTTGGCTTCTGTTTAGTCAGATTCGGGAAACGGATGGCGGCGCCGTCTGCATTCAGATTGTCATGCAAACCCTCTGACATGGGCCAGCGAACGCATCAAACACAGCAACATGTCAGGGGCCTCAGCCGCCAATGGACGATGCCGCACAGTGTGTGATTTTGGAGAAATCAGTCGGGAAGTTGGCTAGATGATAACTAATAAAATATGTGATCTGGAATTAAAGAATGCTGTATTCCCATCAGGTTTCAGACATTGTCACCGTGACCAGATCCATAAAGGTTATGCAAAGATGAGGCAACTTAATTGTTCACGAAGGGTTGGGAGGGGTTCCAGCAACTCTCTTCCAAGCTGTGGGTTGAGAAGGTAATTGGGTTTAATTCATCATAATGTCGTACCAGAAACGTGTTCAGTGTTTCAGAGGATGCTGGGCCGGCTTGAGACTCTATTAAACCAAGTTCCTGTCCGCCCCCGCCTTTTCTTTTACTTTTTCAAAGAATAAAGCCAAGAAGAAGGGAGAAAGGGGAAAAGTGTTCTGTTTTTTTTTCTTTTTGATCCAGTGACTTGCGTGGAGAACTTTTAATTACACAGAAGAGATAATTCAGCAAGATAGGCTCTGAGGCAGAATTGCATTGTAACTTTCTGCACGAAGAGAAGAAGGCCACGGTTGTACCTTAACTGATTTTTCTAACTGTTGGGCGACCGTCAAAGCCAGCTGTTTATGAATTAGGGAAATGAGGACCGAAATACAAAGACCTTTGGCCTCTGCCTTCAGGCGAGGAGAAAGTTGAGTCATGTTTTAGAAGCATGGGCTTGCAGTTTGCCATGGTCATTTGCCTGGTTTGTGATAGATTTAGGAGGGCATCATGGGATTTAGGAGATAGGTTTAGGATAGGTAGGATAGGATAAGGATAGGATAGGATAGGATAGGTAGGATAGGATAGGTAGGATAGGATAGGTAGGATAGGATAGGATAGGATAAGGATAGGGTAGGGTAGGGTAGGATAGGATAGGATAGGATAGGATAGGATAAGGATAGGATAAGGATAGGATAGGTAGGGTAGGATAAGGATAGGATAGGGATAGGATAGGATAGGTAGGATAGGATAGGATAGGATAGGATAGGATAAGGATAGGATAGGATAAGGATAGGATAAGATTAGGATAGGATAGGATAGGTAGGATAGGATAGGTAGGATAGGATAGGATAAGGATAAGGATAGGTAGGATAGGATAGGATAGGATAGGATAGGATAGGTAGGATAGGATAGGATAGGATAGGATAGGATAGGATAGGATAGGATAAGAGTAGGATTAGGATAGGATTAGGATAGGATGGATAAGGATCGGATTAGGATCGGATAGATTTAGGAGAGCATCATTTCAGCTTTACTCGAGCGATCTCTCTACATAGCATGAAACAGAAAATGGGAAGTTGCCTTAGATCACTTATTTCAGAAGCTGGGTCCATTCGCGTCTACTGTGTGGCACGCTCTTAAGCTTTGCCTTCCAGACGGCAAGCTTTCTCCTAAATTCAAGGCTGCCTTCTTGGGCTCAGTAGTCATCCCCTAAGGGAACTCCCACTTAGGAGTTAAAGCATTTCATCATTTAAAATCTCCCTCCTATTTGCTAGTAAGGTCTCATTCAAAGAGACTGCCGGTTTTACAGGCAGTCAAAAGATTTAATCCTAACTGGATATTCAACTTAACAGTAACACCCTTAATCTCTCTGTGCCCCAGCATTCTCACTGACTAAATCGTCGTAATGATATTTTAAAAGCACATGATAATGATTCGCAGATAAGCTATTTCTGTGACAAGGTAGATGTAATATTCAAGTTGGAGTTGTTGTCACCATTAGGAACATAAGCGGTGTGAAATATAAGCCAAGCGTGCCCTGCTTTCCAGGATGGAACCCCGTGAGGCTCATGACCAGTGCTTGCCCATCTTCCTGAAAGCCTATTGAGTCCTGGCATCACCTGTGAAGGCAGAGATTCCTTATTAAGGAGATAGGCTTGGGTAGGTCCAATTCACCTGCAATTTCTTTACTCTGCCAATAAATTGTATGGTACCGTATGAGAAAGAGTGGCAGTTTAAGTGACCCTGGCCACTGTAATGGCCTTAACATTTAAGGAGATTCACAGACCCTTAGACCCCTTAATTTTTCACACTAGAAGACCTTTGAAGAAGGAGAGAATGGATCAACCTGATATTTTTTTCTCTGCTTTTACTCAGATTAGTATTATAGTGAGCCACTAAAATACAGGTTTCAGGGTGGAAAGGGGAGAAGTGCTGAGCTAAAGCTCTCGATCCATTTTGTTCAGGACGCCTGTTCCCAAGGGTCTGGCCCAGGAATCCTCACTGATGGACCAAAGACAAGATCGTTCCAGCACAGTCTGCATACACACAGTGAATGCCTGTCTCAGAAGAAGGGTTTACCACTTTTTGAAAATATGAATTCATGAAGGATTGAACCCAATGAATGTTTACTTTATCCATAACTGAGAGATCTTAGAAATGCATGGTACTACCCTATAGAAAATGTTGTCATTTCCTTGAGAAGACAAGGCATATATGCTTATGTGAAATATTCGCACATGACGGTAAGAGGTGTTTACATGATGGAGCAAATCATATAAACTATCATGACCAAAGAGATCGCTCAGGATTCAGTTCTTGAGGTGGTTTTTGACAGCCAGGTGGTACAGGGGAAGAAGGAAGGGAGCCGGCATTCCAAGAAGCAGTAAGAGTGTGAGCCAATATGAGGACAAGAAAGGGAGTGTGCTTTGCTGTTTATCTTGGGGAAATGGGAAGCCACTGGAAATTAGTTTTGCAAAACAAACAGGATTCTTAACATGCACGGAACCTACGGAACCAGCCAAAGATGTTTACAGACATAGATCCACAAAGGTTGATGTTGCCTGAATTAACAGAAGTGTGAAACGCTGTGCATTCCTCAGGAGGGGACTGGTTAAATATCTGATGGTGGATTGGCACTGGAGCATGCTGAGGAGCAGTGGAGAAGAGTGAAGGAAATCCCTGTGGAAAGGAGGCTGCTGAGAGAGTAGAGAGAATTCATTCAGGTCATTTCCATTCGATTTGAAATTTGAGTTTTTTGAAATTCAAAGTGATGTCCGACAGCAGGAAGGTGAATGTGATGACATGGTATCAAAGAGTGAGAGGGTAATTAAAAGAGAGAGATTTCTATGACCCTCTAGAAGCCTTTCCTAAATAGAGTACCAATAGGTGAAGCTAATGTTTCTTGACCCATCATCCACCTAGGGATGTGCACATCTGAAGGCAGCACCTCCGTCTCTCTACCCCTTCCCAGAAGAGTGCTGAGTTTTCTGATCCCCCCATATCATGTTCTCGGTTTTGGCATATTGGAAGGACTCCACTTCTGGCCCTGTGAAATGTTCTTTGAGTTCGGGGAACAAAAGAAGTTTGAGGGGGCAAGATGAGGGTTGTAGGGGGGATGGGGTAGGCTTCCCTGTGAAACTCTCACGGACAGTCCTCCCTACCCTCAAAGAATGAGCAAGTCCATGAATATGATGGGGGAATTCCCGTGGTCTGGCATTTTTCTCACAAGCGCAGTGCCCCTCCTACCCC
>NW_022103912.1:9546504-9557421 GCF_000313985.2 Echinops telfairi | reverse complement strand
CCCCCCGCATAGAGCTATGCATGGGAACACGTTATTCTTTGTGAAAGGGAGCAATTGAAAGTGAAGAAGGATCTTGGGAGATGTTTGCATGAGTGCAGACATGGGAGGACCCGGATGAGGCCTTTGGTAGTGAAGAGAGAGAGAACCGGAAGTCTCCTGAAGAACAATTTGGAAGAGCGTCACAGTACATTCTTAAGATAGGGAATGAAAGCAAGAGAAGCAAATAAAAAAAAATGGGGGTTGGTGTTGGGGAGGATGTCGTGGTGTAAGCTTTGCAAAGAAATACTAAGGAACTATTCTTGCTGGTTGAGCAGGACCAGGGTCATGGGCCTGCTCTAAAGAAACTCTTCATTTCTCCCCGTAGGATGGAAGAAACAGTACGGAATCTCCTACAGCGTCAAGGCCCTCCAGAGCAGAAAAAAGAGGAAACTGTTAACATACTGCTCTATCAGGTACACAGTCCTCCTTACTCTCTGCCAAGAGCTCTGCCCATGTTCTGCTTCGCATTCTCTAGCTCCGGTCTCCAGGACTCAGCGGTCGATAAAGAAAAGGCAAGTGGCCCAAAGCATGGCTTTGGGCGGCTTTTTCTTGGTTCCGTTGTGCCTAATAGCGTGACACAAGCCTGGACGCTAATTTATAAAACGTGGGTTTACTGCCACTCTAACTGGGTTGAGAAAATGCTGATCTATCCCACAGAAACCTGACATACGTCCTAGAAAAATAGACAGCATGCGCAAGGCACACGGACCAAATCTCCTGCCCAGCCGAGGCTCTGCAAAGACTCACTGTATCTCTTAGGTCTCTATTCCAGGCCAGGGGCCCTCAAACTTTTTAAACAGGGACCAGTTCGCTGTCCCTCAGACCTGTTGGAGGGCCGGACTATAGTGTTAAAAAAAACTATGAAGAAATTCCTATACACACTGCACATATCTTATTTTGAAGTAGAAAAACAAAACGGGACAAAAACACCCAGTGGGCCGGATAAATGTCCTCGGCGGGCCTCGTGTGGCCCACGGGCCATAGATTGAGGATGCCTGCTCCAGGCCATTGAATGGACCCTTTTTCCTGCCCAGCTTTTGTTTTGGTACATCTTCCCTTAAAAAAATTCAAATCTGTTTCCAATTTGTTACATCTTAATGGCTGGATCATTTCTGACCCAGTCAAAGCAACAGTCCGAACCATCCCGTCACCTCTGGCTCAGGGCATCATGTACCTCTGTGTAAGTTATTCCGTCATAAGCATTCACAGAGAAAGGAGAGCCATGCTGGTTCAGTGGTAGAAGTCTTCCATGTGGGCCACCTGGTTTGATTCCCGGCCAGGGCCCCATCACGTGCAGCTTCCCCCTGTGTGTCATTGGAGGCTGCCTTTCGCTCTCATGCCGGGCAAGTTTCAGTCGAGCCTCTGTGGTACAGCAGCGAAGGCTTAGGTAGGGTTGTATGGGAACTATTGCAGAAGCGTAATAGACAGCCCTTATAAGTAAATTTAGACTGAGGGAATCACGTGAAATCACAAACAGAAACTCAGCATTTCCTGCAGTGGATGGAAACCTCAAAAGCCAAGGAAAGGAAGAAGGTAGACACCCATCTCAGGTGCCCATTCCACAGTCCTAGGGATTGGTCTGAGAGTAAGTCGATTTTGGGAGGCAGCCACAGAGAAGCAGCTAGTCAGGATAACGTCTCACCAATAGACACGGATTCCTGAGTCTGTGTTTGGTATTTTCGTCACAGCCCGACTTGTATGTGATGAGAATTGGGAGGAGTCTGATGGAGAAGAAAATAATTCATGGAACTTAGAAACGAAGGCATGTTTCCCTTTTAGAAGGCTGGGCGCTAAAGAGTTGGTTTATGAAACAAGCAAACCACAGCAAAACCCAAAACCAACCCAAAACAGAACACTGCCACGGAGTGATTTTCACTCCTAGTGACCTGATAGTTTCTGAGACTGCCCCTCTTTGTGACCAGACAGCCTCGTCTTTCTCTTAAGGAGCAGTTGGTGGGTGTGAACAGCCAACCTTGATGTTGTCAGCAACACAACACCTAACCCACTCACTGTTTGCCACCCTCAATGAAAAGAGTAGGGACAGACGACCAGAAAAGTGAGTGAAGGGAGACATCGGACCATGTAAGACATGACAAAATAATAATTTATAAATTATCAAGGTTTCATGAGGGAGGGGGGGCGGGGAGGGAGTGAAGAAAATAGCAAGAGCTCAAGGAGAAAGAAAATGCTTTGAGAATGATGATGGCAACACATGTACAAATGTGCTTGACACAAAGGATGGATGGATGGATTGTGATAAGAGTTGTAAGAGCCCCAATAAAATGATTTTTAAAAGAAAAGAAAAGAGTGCCCGCGGTTCCCTTAAGTTACCTCTGAGGAGATTGCAGTGAGCTCCTGACTAAAGACAGTATCACTGACATCCATTTCTGCGGCACGTGCCTAGATTCTTCTCCGTGGTAGCAAGTGGTGGTGTGATAGTGGTCTTTCCCCAGAAATGAATGCCATCCATCCACCTGTCCTGATGAGCTCAATTTAGATGTGGATTTTAGCTCTCGAGCTTTGACTCTCCCCTAGTATTACAGCTGCTGCAGTAGAAAATTGCAGTTTTAAGTAGAAATGGGAGTTGATGCGACAGTAAATGGTCCTTCGCTCTTGAAAGAGTTATATGCATTTGAAATGTGAGTCATCTGTTCTGCTCCCAGGTAGCAGGAGGCTTTATTAGAACTAAATAATTCAGCACGACTCTAGAGTTTTTCCCAATGCCCTCACTGGGGCTCCCTTTCATCCAGGGTCTGGTCTTCTTTAGATCATTCTAGTCTAATCTCCCCACAGCTAGTGGCCATGTCTGTGGGGTAGATATTTAACGTTATCATCAGAATTCAGTTCCTGAAACGGGAAGCGATGTGGAAAAACAGAACACTTTTTATAAAGTGCTTTAGGACTATTTCCTCTGCATAACCCAGTCTATTAATTTGGGGAAATTAGCTCTTCTCTCTAGGGAGAGATAGTTATTAACTTGAATTAATGCTTTGCAGAGTGGATTGCTTCAGTCATTGCTCTCATGGGCCTCAGGCTCCTGATCTCTAAAATGGGACAGGAGCATGCGCTAAATGACTCGTAGAGGTCATTGGTACCATTAGCAAATGTTTATGACTTTCTGGTTTGGAGGACAACTTTTTGTTTCAGGGATGGGGTGGGGGTGGGGGAGGGGCGGAAGTCCTGAAATAAGAGAAAAGCAAGTATTGCTGGATGGCTGTACGTCCACGGGAGGTCACCTTTGTGTTAAAAACACTAGGATTCTAAATATGGCTGTAGAGCACATTGCTTAAGTGCACACCGCTAGCCAAGAGGTCAGCGGTTCAAACCTGCCAACTGCCCACTGGAGAATTATGGGATACAATGCTTCTGTTAAGATGACACCCTTCAAATCCTTATATAAAGTCCTACCCTGTCTTACAGGGTCTCTATGATTCAGGGTTGGCTCAATGGCCATAGGATGTTTTCGTGTTGTTGTTGTTTGTAAACATGGCTAATAGAAGCAAAAGAGATTACTTGCATACATTTATTTGTATAATTAAGATCATTCGATACTTGAAAGTCAAGATAGGTGACCCTTTTAGAAGTGGTAACAGGAGTAATGGTTCCCTGAGGGAATGGGAAGTGAGGGAGGTAGGGAAAGGGGTTGAAAGCACTGATGACCGTATAATCCCACTCAGGGAGCGAACAACAGAATTGTACATAAATGGGTATATTGGATGGTGTAAGCTGTGGCAAAATAAATTAAAAAACAACAACAAAGTGTCCTGGGGGCTAGGAATAAAGGGCAACTGATATCAAGGAGTTCAAGAGAAAGAAGATGTTTTGAAACTAACTGTGGTGGCAGTTGTACGCTACTGCTTGAGGTGAGTGAACTATGGAATGTAATGTTTGTTTGTTTTTAATGAGAGATTCTGCAATGTGTATAGTAAAGTGGAGTGGCATCGAAAAAGAGGCAGGCCCTCAACAACAGGGATGACACAGTGGGTGCAGCAGGCATGGGCACACTTGTGAGGTGTTTCATTCTGTTGTACAGAGGATCCCCATGGGTCAGAGCCTAACGGCAATAGCGATAGTTAATACTTCTCGGGAACCAAATTCTAGGTTTGGGGTAAGAGTTGGGGAATTGTGTTGTTCCTATTATGGGGCATCATCAGCACCCGTGACTCAGATGTTCCAACTTTAGTCTTCCTGAAAGGAGCCAGCGGCCCGCATCATGTCCATGGGAAACCTGACATTGTTCCCATTGGCTGTCATGAAAGCACTTGTTCTAGGGTTTTTCTCATAGAGCTCATAGGATAGCATCCTAGTATTACCTTTCAGTGGGTCAAGCCCATCCTAAGCGCTTCCCACGGATTCAGGGGGGAGTCCAGTGTTGTCCATGGGGTGTGTTTCTGCAGACCTTGCATTGCTTCTCCCTTGTGCGATCTAGACCTTGTGCCATCTGTTGTGCCTTCTCTCAGAGGATGGGCGTGTTTCTGTTCAGCAGCCAAAGCAGCCCCACTGTGTGGTGGTCAGTGCTTCACGGTGCACTGGCTTTGTCACTACGCAGTCCTTGACGTTCATAATTTGGGAAAATTGCATTGTATCCAGTTGTGTGCGTGGTGTGGCATAAATAACTTTCTTCTATATATTCTCACTCGTTCAGATCAGCCTAGGTCAAAGTCTCCGGACATGTGACTAGACTGGAGTTTGCTGGGCCCTCATAGTGGCCTCGTTCAGGAGGTCCCATTGCTACGTCCGCTTGCTATAGACAGAAGGCTTAGGGATGTCACCTCTTCCTCGGCAGAAGTACTCCCTAACAACACAGAAAACAAACAAACACTGCCATTGAGTTGATGCCGACTGATCCAGACCCTGCGGCTTCCCAAGACTGTCATTCTTTACGGGAGGAGACAGCTTCATAGAAGAGTAGCCAGCCCTGGTTCTTCTGACTCCACGCCCTCAGCTGTGCACTGAGAGTCTGGAGACACAAATTGATTGGCTGAACTTGACCCAGCCAATTGTTACTTAAGGCAGACCATACTCTACCTAGATCTCTCAAAAAGTGGTCATTCATCCATTTGTTCACTCAGCCACTCATTCAAATAACAGTTACTTGCATATCTAAGTAGAATTCTGTTACTCCTTGTAATGGATTAAATCAGATCCTCCTAAAATTATGTTTGCAAATCCAAACTCTTTTGCTTGTGGTATAATTCAAACTCTTTTGCTTGTGGTATAATCCCACTGGGGAGTGGGTTATCTTTGTTAGGTAAATGAGGCTGGATTTTTTCAGGTGTGTTCTAAGCCAATCTCTTTTAAGGTATAAAAGAGATTAAGCAAGGAATCAAGGAGCTGAGATGGGGGAAAGAGACACCAAGCCACAGGCAGAGCGACCCGGAGCAGACGCTGAGAAGGGCCTTTCTGCAAAGCCACAGAGAAGGAAGGCTTCCCAGCCAGTCACCTGATTCTGGATTTCGAGCCCCTGCATTGTGAACAGCATACATTTCTGTTGGCACAAGTCACGCATTTCTGCTGTTTTTCGTATAACGATTTCTCGTTCCACTAAGACACTCCTGTCACACATTACCACACAAATAGATGCTTAAAACAGCACAGCCTTACTGTATGGCTGATCTAGAGGCCAAAACTCTGCAATCCGTGTGTTGGGAGGACTGAGGATCCCGGTGGAATTAAATGCCTCGGCCTTTTCGGCTTGCAGAGACTGCCTGCATCCCTTTGCCTCATGGCACTTCCTACCAGGCTCGGGTCCTGTTGCTACACCTTCTTCTTTCTTGTCTCTCTCTTGAAAGTACCCTTGTGGCTACCAGGAGCCCACTAAGATGTTAATGCTCGATGCACAAGGCATCTCAAAAGCTTTAAGTGCAACACATCTGCAGAGTCCCTTTCCCCATGTCGCATGCCATTTTCACAGGTTTGGGGGACGAAGAGATGGACGTCTTGTGTCGTGAAATCTCAAATCTTTGAGATTTCTTATTTGTCATGTTATATATACTTGTGTCACCCAGGTCTTCATTTTTGTTTCAAGAAGTCAGTTAGGAAACACATGGTATTAAAATTCAAAATCAGCATTTCACGTGATGGAGGGCAACTAAGCCCATCCTGTTGGGGGGGGACACCTGTCAAAAACATTTAAACACAGGTAGGCATAGTCATGTGTCAATAATTATAGCTCAACTGACAGATTCCCGTCTACAGCCTTCTTGTTTCGATACCTCTTGTCCTTGCTTCTTTGGTCCAGCTCTGTCTTTCCATGTGGAATGTGAGTTGGTAGCCACAGTAGCTGATTCATTTATGAAATGATTGTAGGAGTGGATAGAAACAGTAACTAGAGGGAAAAGTACCTGCAAGATGGATACCGTTGCCACTAATAAGACTTCCAATCGAGATAGCCGCTTTAGTCCTCTGGGATTTCCATTTTCATACTTGTAGACTAAGAGGTTTGGGACTAGTTTTTATGGATCACAAATACTAAGGCCGACTGTCACCAGGCAATGGAAATGGTTGAAGTGGACCAGGTAAGTGGAAACTCCCAGTCTAGGTTTTGTTTAATTCTGTTTCGGTTTTCCCCCGTTGATAAGATTTTTCCTTTTCCCGTGTTTTCATGTCCTTCATGTATGACGGCGTTGATGTCATCCCACAATGCATCTGGTCGTTGGCCATGAGTCTACACTGCGGCGAACCTCTTCTTGAGATGGCTTCTAAATTTCAGTGGCATCGACACAAGGTCCTATGTTGGCTCTCTCGGATGTATGTATTGTCGTTCTCTTCCGTCTCAGTTGGAACTTGCATGTGAGCAGTTGATGATGTGTTCTGCCTTCGGTCCCGGCCCGCCTCTCTGACGGATGATGGTGGCTTTCTTTCTCCGTGGGCTCTTTCCACCGATGTCATCCACTTGATCCCTGTGTATTCCACTGGGCAAGACCCACGTGGGTATTTGTCATTTATGTTGTTGAAATACCGCTATTTGCAACCAAGAAGTTGATGGTGTTACAAAAACCAATTCTGCGCCCTCCAGAGATGTTTCTGTCAACCAAGGCCATGCTTTCTGACTGCAGACCCTGCTGCTCTGTTTCAGCTTTCATATTCCTGTCGTTAGTACCCATCAGGTCCTCTTCATTGATTGATTGGTCGATTTCAGTGTGCGGAAATCGGTAAAAATCTTTCATTTCTTCATCTATGGCATTAGTGGCTGGTGAGTCATTTTGAATTATACCGTTTTCCTGAAAGTAAGACATCCCACGAAAATAAGACCTACTTACAGTTTAGCCTCTCGCTGAAATATAAGGCATCCCCTGAAAATAAGACCTCCCAGAAAATAAAGACACACCCCCACCCCCCCCCAAGCTACCGTAACTCTGGACTGTAGTGGCGGGGCGCCGCTGCGCGGCTCACTGTTGCCACAGCACAACCAGAGCAGACAGGAAGTGTGAGGTCTCTTTTTATAAAACAATAAACAATAAATGTGTACTGTATTCTTCTTCATGGAAAAATAAGACATCCCCTGAAAATAAGACCTAGCACATCTTCGGGAGCAAAAATTAATATAAGACACTGTCTTATTTTCAGTAAACAGGGTATTAACAGGTCTTATTAATGAGTCTGTATCACTGACAGTGTTGTACAGTGTTCAGCGTAGATCTGGAAACGGTCTTTTTGATGATGAAATCTGTCTGTCTCTGAAAAGTAGACCAGGTGATTTTCTGACTCAAATGGCAAATACCAGTCTATTTCAGCTCATGAGTGCCTAGGATATTGCTATTTATAGACTCCTATTTTTTTCCACTTCTTCCAGTTTTCCTGGATTTACGTGTTATAATCCCACATGCCATTTATTAATTGATGTTTGCAGTGGTTTCTTCTCATTTTGCCGCATGCCGTATCAGAAAATAAAGATCTCAAGAGGTTTTCTCTATCCATAATATTAAAGTCCAATCTATTTTTAGGAGGCAGTTCTTCCTCAGTTCTCTATTTATTTCCCAAACCTTTTCATGGGGAGGCAATACAGCTATCACATCATCCCACAGTTCAATTACAACAAGCAGCATTGAACAATTGCTACCACAATCAGCTTCGAGACATTCGCTTTTGTCTCAAACTCCTTGACATCATCTCCCCTTTACCCCCCATCCTCCCCTACGCTACCCACTAGAAACCTCCCGTCTATTTGCTCTCTCCGTAAGTTCATCAATCCTGGATTCCATAGCCAGACATAGAGCACAAATGCAAGAGGGCTGTCCCCAGTGACAAAATCCATCTGCGCATGAGGGCTCATCATCCATCACTACATCACATAATGCTCTGCTGCGATTCAGACGTTTTCTGTGGTCAGTTCGTCTTTCAGAAGTAAACTGCCACATACTTCTTGTCTCTCTCATCTGGAAGTGTCACGGAAACCTACCCACTGGTATTGGAAACACTGTTGTTACAGCTTCCTGCCCCACACAGTAGCACAGAAGTCACCAGAGTCTCTCACCAGACCTGACAGATGAGTGATGATGGGTGGGTGGGGCGACAAATATATATAGATCCCTGATGGAGACGTCAGGCCAGTGGTGGACTGCTAACCACACATCTGTGGTTCACAACCACCACCCACTCAGAGGGAAAGAGACGAAGCTCTCTGCACCCATAACGATTTTACCACCTTGAAAACCCTCTGTGGGGTCACTGTGAGTTAGGATGCACCCGATGACAGCAGACTTGGCTGTGAGTTTTAGATTTAGAGAAGGGGGGTGAGGGGGAACACAACCGAAAGAAAACAAACCAAGTCCAGCTGCAGAAAAGAAGTCTAATTCCTTTTTGCTGGTGAATCTGAGAGTCTGTTGCTTCTCCACATTTACCCGTGAGGCATGCTCTCTGCTGATAATGATCTGACCCACTATACGCATCATGGCGTTCAGTCCCTACTATGTGGTCACTGTCCTAACATTTTACAAGCATGGCCTCATTAGAATTTCATACGACTGCCGTGAAATAGTGTTGCTTTCCTCGCTCTGCGAATGAGGACGCCGAGTCTCAGAGGGGTGGTCTAGCTTCCTGTGGTGGCAGCTCCACTTGTAGGGCACATGAGCTCCTTTGCACCTTGCAGCAGGCTGAGTAGGCTGATATGGGAATGAGGTGCAGACACTTAGACTGGCTCTTTAAAATTGCAGCGGTGTGCCTGTCTGGTTGTCTCCACCCCTTTATTCTCTCATGCTCCGTTTGACAGCTTGCCGAGCTCAGCTTCAGGGTATTCAGAAATATACGGTTTTACCCAAATTATTACCAGGTGATGTAAGCTAATAAACCATTATTTTTTTCCTTAGAAGTATTCTCGTATGTAACTAAGTAGGTTATGCAGAGGAAGAGAATGATGGTGAAAGAGAATCTTTCTAATTATTCTAAAAAACTGCCCAATCATCAATACATACTTAGTTCATTTTTCTTTGCACAGAAAGCACATGAGATAGACTGAGACCTTTCTCACTGAAACCCAGGATCTTTCTGGAGAAATATCACTCGATTTCCCCAAATTCTAATTCTACCAGAGGTAGCTCCAGGATGAGAGGGGGGGGGGGGGAATTGACTTTCAACTTCACCTCTTTGTTCCCCTCTCGTGATTCAAGTGCACTTTAAGGAACCTGAAATTGTAAATGCATCAGAGAGAAACGTTAGGGTTATAAAAATAAGATTACATCATTCACCAATCATTTATAAAAGGTGCCCCTTCTGAGAAGCTCCTTCAGGTAGTAATGTCCCTAGTATAAAGTGTGCATGCTCCAGAATTACCATGTCATATCATTTTTGCCCATGGGCATGTGTGCCATGCAAGACAGCATCAAAGGATTGGTAGTGTTTAAGGGCTGCAGGGACCTTAGCTCTACTTCTGTGGATCCTAGTCCTGGCTGCACATCAGCACAGGGACAAGGAATTATTAAATGTGGTTTTTCCGGCCAAAGTCTCTGGCTCTGAGGTTTCCCCTGTGAGTAATTGTGGACAGGAGTCCCTGAAGCACCATCCTACTCTGTGTATAAAGTGAGCTCTCTGAGAAGCAGGAGAAGGGATCTCGTCACCAGCAAGAGCCAGGAGTGGAGTGTGTCCTTCTGGACCTGAGGTGGATCCCTGGGCAGTGAGCCACCTGGATCCAGAAGACAGCTGTGAGGTGAGAGGAACAGAAGCAGGAGCCAGAGCAAGAAACAGAGCAGTGGACCGCCCAGCCCACGGGGCAAGGAGAGCCTGGCTGATTGGGTGCCTCTTGGGCCCTTAATTCAGGAAGCCGGGTTTGCTGACCCACAGAACTTGGGCCGAATGCCTTCAGGTTGAGGCTTACGGCTGAATAGTATATGCCCTTTGAACATTTATGAGCAAAGGGGAGTTGGGGTGGATAGCTGGTGAGCCGGCTCATGGGATTTCAACCAAGGATAGACCTGTTGTTTGTTTCTCGATTCCAAGTTTGCTGAGCTATTGGATTGGGCTGCTTTGGTACATAGAGCTACATTGGAATCCCATGAGCCACTCAACAGCTATCCACCCCGCCTCTCCTGTTTTCTCATTTTCCAAAAGAGAAACCAAGGTTGGCGTTCAAAGCCCAGAGCCCAGTCCAGCACATTGCTACATTCGTATACTCTGACGCTTACACCCATGATTCCTGTTTCAACAGTGCTCTGGCACTTCATTAGCAAAGAACTGACGTTTTCAGAGCGCTTGACTGCATCTCCATGTGAGTTACTCAGAAAAGAGGCCTTTTCTTTTTTGAAATGTTTTCCATCCTTTTATTGGAGGTTGTAGAGCTCTTATCACAACCCATCCATCCATTGTGTCAAGCACATTTGTACATTTGTTGCCATCATCATTCTCAAAACATTTGCTTTCTACTTGAGCCCTTGGTATCAGCTC
>NW_022103912.1:9525124-9545293 GCF_000313985.2 Echinops telfairi | reverse complement strand
GCCATCAAGCTCAGAAGCAACAAAGCCCACATGGAAGAAGCACACCAGCCTATGCAACCACGAGGTGTCAAAGGGATCAGGTGTAAGGCATCATCAGAACAAAAAATCTTACCATAGTGAATGATGGGGGAGTACGGAGTGGAGATCCAAAGCGAGGACTTTTTAAAGCCATGTCACTTGGAAGCAGTTGCTTAGTGGTACGCAGATCACAGCAAACCACCACCAGGTGCCCTGGTGGCCTAGTGGTTACCCAGTGGACTGTGAGGATGCACTGGGCCAGCAGTGGAAACCACCAGCTTGCTTTGAGCTACTCCCGTAAAGAGTTGCAGCCTGAGAAAGTCACAGAGGCACGTCTGCCCTGCCCTCTGGGTCACGATGAATGAGCAAGGACTCTGGATGTGAGTTTGGGTTGAGAACTTCCTCACCAGGTGTGAGCTATTCGGTGTGAAGCCTTCCTTGCTTCCCCCAGCTCCTTACCCGAAGGTGACCAGAGTTAAAGTGGGACGTCATTGACCAGGGGGGCAGATCTTGATTAAAAATTTGGTCTATATGGACCAAATAGACCATTCCCTAGCTTGTCATGCATTCTTTCCAAAAATCGGGGCTTTTTTAAAACACCAAAAAGTGGGACTGTCCCACCCAAAGCGGGATGTCTGGTCACCTTACCTGACGCTGCCATGTGGCTGTATCACTCCAGCCTCTGCCTCTGTGCCTGCCTGGCTCTCTTCCCTATGCTCTTGTCAGTAAGGAAGTCTCCCCCTCATTTCTCTTACAGAGACATCATTCCATGCAGGGCCCCCCCTAATTCCAAGATCATCTTCTTGCTAGATCACTCACTCCATTACATTGGCAAAGAACCTGCTTCCAAATAAGGTCACATTCACTTGGGCATTTGGGGTGGAGGGCGTTGGGGGCAAGGGGTGATGGAAGCAACCTACTGCAAAGGACACTCATCTCTATAATTCTACGGTGTTATTAAGTTAAGGTGACCAGATTTAAAGCGGGACACCATTGACCCGGGGATGGGAGGGGGGGTTCTTGATTGAAAATTTGGTCTATATGGACCAAATAGACCATTACCTAGTGAGTTAGTTAATTGTGCCAGCCTGGCCGATAATCACATGTGGTGCTGGTTGAAAGGCGGAGGGATAAATGGGTGGTGAAGCCTCGCCTTTCTAGTTCTCGGGTCTCTTGTTTTGTGATGGTTGTATCGGGTGCAGCTGCCTTAGCAGTTCCCTGCTTCAGCTTGCAAGATGGATTTCCTACAAGACATCCCCAAGGAGAAGCCGCATGGATCTATCCCGATGCAGCCCTGGGTGCTGGAGCAGCCGTGTGGAGACCCCTGCCAGTGCTGAGATGCTTACACGTTCACTGACTCAGCTTTCCTCCTGCAGTCGGCATCATTGCCTCTGTTTTGTGAGGTGGAGGACTTTGTGGACTGGTGTTGGGTATGGGTTAATGTTGGACTTGTGGGCTTGGGCAGCATTGGGTTGGGATGTTTTCGTGATGCACATTTTCTTTGCATAAAACTCTCTCTTATACGTGAGTTGCTGTGGATTTGTTTCTCCAAAGTACCTAGACTAATACATGGACCAAATAGACCGTTCCCTAGCTTATCGTGTATTCTTTCCAAAAATCGGGACTTTTTTAAAACGCCAAAAATCAGGACTGTCCCGCCAAAAGTGGGACGTCTGGTCACCTTATATTAAGTTGTTTTTAAACTTTTTTTTTAAAGTTATAATTCCTAAGAGTTTACATAATTGCCTACAGTCTTCTGAGGAATTAAAATGCCCGGATGTAATTGGCCCTGACACCACTGTGCTGCTTTTCTCTCATTTCTGTGCTTAGACATGAATGCTTTTCCTGTCAGATAACTTGACCCCGAAGGAAAACTGACAAGCAAAAGCAGACCATGGTTTGTCTGTTAAAACAAAATGTAACCTGTGTATAAACTGATGCCCCCGAAAAAGCCCCTTCCCTTCCTACAGGTGAGTGGCTATTGCCCCCACGGGCTTGTCTCTCGTAGGACAACATTATTATGGAATATCCAGAAAGTCTTTCTGGGTCGGGCTTCTATAGATGGGACTCCCAAACATACTGCCCCCCAGTAAGCCTGTGGTGTGGGAGACTGGGTTGAGTATCTCTGATCATTAACCAGGCATAGCAGTCGTTTTTTTTCCCCTTTGGAAAACAAATGAATTTGAACAGAGGAAGATCACGATGATGTCCACCCTTGAACTTCCGCCCTGTTTTCTTAGCTCCCTGGAGACAGGAAATCATGGGCTTTAGAACCTGGCTCATCCTTGCTTTATGAAACGGCCCTACAAGAGTTGACAGGGGAAGCTTAACCATTTTCGCATTAGGAAAGTTAGTTACAGCTGAGGTAGACATGAGGATGTGCCTAATGCAAAAACAAAACAAAAGCACATTCATTACCAGGAGCTCTCCTATAAGGTAACCTTTCAGCTATGTTGTTTCTATTGATTTTGCCTGCACAGCAAGCCCAGCATGGCAATGAAGAGGAATTGCTGCCATGGGCTGAGAGAGAAACAGCCCGGCCAGGGGGCTGCTGCTGGTATTTAAGCCATTCCCCGATTAATTGGCTTGACCAGCATATTTTGAGAGGCAGAATGACAGCTTCACAGGCTCTGTACCACAGTTTGGGGGTGCTTAGGAAAAGTGGCCAGCTGCCTCCTGTATTAGAGCTTAAATTCTGAGCACCATCCTGGTGTACAAAAGGGTACAGATGGCATTTGTAGCATTCCCACTTAGATTAAGTGCCCCCTTTGAATTCTTTCTGATCATTAACCAAGAATGTAGATAACCTTGCCCTCAGGCAGAATGCTTTGGCAAGTGGACTCCCTAACCCCCTTCTCCATCGAGCCAAGAGAGGGGTGTTCTCTCTTAGGGGCTTTCCTGAGTGTGCCCCTGGTGGATATCATCATACTGGGGACAGTGCAGGGGGTCCCATTGTCATGAATCCTGCCATTTGAATCTCGTCTTAACGGCTTTGGTCGGAAGGCCCTGCACCAATCACATAAACTCATAATGCATGTGTCCCAGCCGTGGTTCTGTTCTGGCTTCAGTAGTCCCACCTGTAACCATGATATGTTGATCTGCCATCAATCAGGAGTTTGTGACAGTCCCCTTTTCCCACATCTGTTTCACAAGCATCTTACATGTGAATCCTTGGACGCCATATTGACCTCCTGCTAATGGCCCCCTTCATCTGGATGTGATGTGTCTGTTTTTGCCCCTTAAGACTTCATAAAGGTTCTCCTTCAGTCTCTTTCAGATTAGGGTCTCTTTTGTACCCTAAAACACCCGCACTGTGCCTGCCATGGGTCTGTTCCATAAAACAAGAGCCTGGACTCTGATCAAGGTTCTCAGTCTGCATGAGTCTAACCTTGACCAAGGCCACGGAGGTTCTGCTCGCAACGCTGGGCCTGTGAATGTTCTCCCAAGGTTCTCATGCCTGTGTGTCTAGGACGGTGGGCTGGCCAGATGCATCATCTCCGAGGTCTTTTCTACAGCTCAGATCTGCGAGGAGGGCAGTGGACCTAGGGCATTTGTAAATGGTCCCTGGGAGAACAGTGGTGGTTTCTCTGCCCACATATACTTTCTCTTTTCCCCAAGAGGCTGCCTGCTGTCCAACTGTCCAACACAGGGGAGCGTTCACTAAGCGTGAGTTTTCGTCACCGCAGCGCCTCATTCAGATGCAGACACACACATGGTTCAGGATGTCTTCTTTTACTGCCTAATCACTCAGTAAATAAAGGAAGAGAGGATCTGAACACAAGAAAGCAGAGGTTGTAAACTACATAACAAAGGCTGCCATGAGCTCAGAGAAGCCACCCACTGTTAGAAATGACACGTGATACGGGGAGTGGGGAAGGGAAGAAAGGGCTCCGGTACTGGGGCTGATGTGAGAAGGGATGTCTTAGCAGTGCCCCTCAGCTTCATCCTCAGCGGTTCATCTTGGGCCACTTGATGACTCAGTGCGGGCCGCTGTTTCTTCTTCTCCGTAATGGGTCTCAGGAGTTTAAGCTGAATGTCGTCACTTTCAAAATGCTTCCTCAGGTGTGATTCCATCCACGCGTACACATCTTGCAAGATGAAGCGCGCCGCTCGTGGCTAGTCGTCAAGAAATGGTAGAACTCTAAGATCATTCCGCGATCCCTCTGTCCACCCACCCATCCCATGCCCTCACAGAACCAAACTGCCCCATTGGCCTGCTCTGTCCGATCCCTATCAGCGGCCAATGCGGAGAAGCGGCGGTCAACCCAAGGCTTCCGACGCGGAGAAAATGAAAAGGGTATGAGAAAGGTGGACATTTGGAGAGGGCCAAGTCCAGGCTCAGGGCCCCAGGGCTGGCAAGTTGGCGGTGCCCTCTCTTGTTCCAGTGACTGCCATTCCATTCACCATGTGCCAATCCCTGGCTCACGGGGACCTGTTTTTGTGAAACTTCATCAGTTAAAGCATCATTCCACATCAGGGGGAAAAAAGAAGAAAATATATGAGAAGACAGAATGCCTTTGAAAAGGAGAGTTAGCTAACAACGCAGGGAAGAGATGAGCAACATTTGCATCTACATTTGAACAAATGGCTGAGGTGGGAAAATGAGCCAATGATAGACCCTCTGCTTCTTGGGACACTGACACAGCTGGTTCAGCCTTAAGCGATTGAAGGATTTGGTGGAAAAGATGAGAAAATAAGTAATGGGGGATTATTGTATGTTGTTATTAGTTAGAATAAATCTGGGTGAAATTTCACATTGGCAAGGAATCCCAGGAAAGAAAGCCATGAGGAAGTCCCTAGGGATGCAGAAGAGATGTCCAAGGGAGCCATCACAGCCATCATTTCAAAGGTTGGCCACGCAACACACACCCTTCCAGAAAGAGCGAGGGTCATTGTTGCACCTCTTGTTCACCTTCTCTCCTTCTCTGGGGGGACCCCAGCTTCAGGCTGGTACTATCAATTTCATAAATATCTGTGTACACCTGACCTTTTCCTACCTGCTTTCTGTGAGGAGTCATCTAGCAGCCCACTGCCAAGGCCAAAGGGGCTGTTGGATCAAGCTTGTTGTCTTGAAGCCTGGCTCCTGTCTTTGCCTCTTCTGTTTAAGAACCTGGCGAAGACTATCATTCATGAGGGTTCGACCCTTTTGTAAATGGATTAAAACTTTTTTTTTTTCAAAGTGTGTTCTTTTACTGAGTTTGCCTCACACTTCCCAACAAATTTTGTCTCCACACTAAATTAATAAATGAGCACAGCAAAGCCATTCCCTTTATGAACGTCAAGCCTGCCCTTAGACTGAATTAGCCAGCTTCTGCTGTAATTTTCCATGGTGATCTGAAAACAATTCCATGTGCATGCCCTTCCTTGCAGCCTTATTTGTTTATGTGTAAAAGTAAACCTACAAAATAACTTGTACAAATATCCCTAAGTGATGAATTAGCCTGTATTGCTCTCGTGTTCCTAATGTTTAATTAATCCTATTGTTGGTGCATTTTTTCCTCCCCTATGCATTTTTATTGCCTTTTCTGGCCATTTGAACATCAACACTAGGGGCACCAAACAGTGAGTATTGTCACAATAATAATTAATGCAAGTTTTGCACCTTCCAAGGCACTTTCAAAGCCGAGCTCATCCGATCCTCCCTTTAAAACTGGAATGGCAGAATGTTCAAATACATTTCACCAATGAAAATCGAAAGTGAGTTTCCACGGGGAAGTTGCATCTCCAGAAGTGGAGCAGGGAGTCAGAGGCGGTGGTAAACGTGGTCTTTGGATTTCCAAGTCCATGGTCTTGAGGAGGTGGTAGGAGTTATGTTCTACGCTAGAGATTCTTAAGTGGAGCTGTGACGTGGGATCACCTGGAGCGTTTTATAAAATGTGATGTCCTGGTTGCATCCCAAGGATGCTGAGTGACTTGGTCTGTGTATTGCCTAGGTGCCAGGAATCCCGAAGCCTTTCCCCAACGAGTCTAAGAGCAAATTGGGTTCTGAACAGACCCCTGCGCTACAAGGCCTTCGATGCAGCTGTGAATGACTCTCTTCTGGCTCCCCAGGCTAAAGCTTCCTTAGGGCTGGGGTCAAGTTTTAATTAAACCACCACCTTCAGCTGCCCCAGTGTAGTCTGTTTAAGCCCTTTTATATAGTAGTTCAGCAGGGATTCTGGGGAAGGTGGGCGCTGAGTTGGTCCTTGCAACAGGAGAATTCACGTGAATAGCTAGGATCTTTGGGCCTCTGGATACGTTAGTGAGAGATCACCAAGGAGTGGGGGACTATGGTAAAAAAAAAAACAAAACCAGCAGGGGACGATGGGCCCTTTGGTGACAGGAATAAAAGCCCTGGTGGCTTCGTGATGGGTTGGACCACTAACCGAGAGGTCAGCACTTCGAAACCCGCAGACTCTTCTCAGGGGAATGATGGGACTTTCTACTCCCTTAAAGAGTTAGTCTCGGGAGCCCTCAGGAGCAGTGGATTTTTGAGTTTTGCTAGTGAGAAGAAGCAGAGACGTGTGAGTACTCTGATGAGAGCCCGTGGAGGGTGGTGGGTGTTCAGGAGGAAGCTGGGTGCTTCGGGTCGAGGGACCCTGAGTTATGGCATGGTGTTCATTGCGCCACTGTATGAGTTCAGATCTGGTGGTGTCGCTCACAGGGTGTGTAACGGCTCTGGCTTTTGGAAACCTCACCCCCAGCCTTCTTGAGCCCCAGGGTGTTAGCAAGGTGCACTTTGAAGAGGATCTCAGGGAACAGCGACAGCCCACAACTCATTTGAGAGGACATGGAGCAGATGTGTAATACAAGGCTCAGGTTGAACACCCCTCGGATCTCCAAGTTCCAAAACGTTTCCTTAGAGCCGCGCTGTCAGAGTAGCCTGATCCATCAGAGCTTCTGACTGACCTGTAGAGTGCTGGACCTGAAAGCCACTGAATGGGATGCGCTGAGTGACAAATAGAAGTCTGGAGCATGTCCTCCTCGTGGGGTGAAAGCGACAGATCCGTAGTTCTGCGAAGAAAGTGTTTTTAGAGGTGAGAGTAGGCTATCAAATGGAGACCAGCACTGTTTGGAAGAAGTGGTAGAACCTCACCAGTAGCTGGAGTCGCTGGGAGGGCAGGCTCTGCTTACTGACTATGGGTTGTCATGTTGGCGTACATGAGGTGGCCCACCTCGGCTGCCCTTGATTTTCGAAGGACAGGTTCAGGTTCCTTATGAGCCACAGGCATTGCATGGTGAGCACGGTGATTGACAGGTCTGGGGTACTGGGAAGGAGGGGAGGACAAGGGAGGTTGTTGGAAGACTGGACTCTCCGAGAGGAATAATCCCTCCATCAACCACATCGTTTAGCACGTAAGAAACTGACGTCGCAGATCAGTCGAGTGGCGTTATCAGCCTCCGGTGGCCATCAGTGCAGGTCCAGAGCCAGATTCCTGCTCAGTGATGCGTTCTATGGGTGCTCCTGTCTGGGACAGACAGAGGAGGACACAGCTGGGTGCTCAGCACGCAGATGGCCACTGGTGAGATCTGGGAAACCGTTGACCGGAGAATGTTCGAAGACCTCTGCCTCCGATAGAGCCATTTGCCTCCGGAACAGCCTCCCCAGGTCATTGTTCTCCAACTGCACCGAGATCCTACAGGAAGAAAATGCTTAGGATATTTTGGAACTCCTGTTCTGGAGGCAATGCCCAGTACCTTCGTCTTGCGGGTAATGCCGATGTTTCTACTTATCTGTCTCCGATGCGCTTCCTTCCTTCCTGCACACTTTTCCTCTCTCCTAGCCCCAAGCAGAGGAATCCTGTGGCAGGGCTGCAGGCCGGCTTCACCCAGCTCTTCTCTGCTCCCCCTGTGGGGGAGTGGCTTGTCAGGATGATGTCCCACTCCGCGACAAAGACACAGCCTCAGGTGAACGTCTCCTGCTGCTCCCAGGGGTTAGGGATAAAAATAATCGTTTTCATGTCAAAAGCACACCAGGAGAACATTGCTAGCAAAACGCTGTCAGGCCTGGAGTCCTGTGCCTGACTGCGGAGAACAGGCATTATGTAAATGGTCCCTGTCAGTTCCATTAGGTGCAAATAAGGGTTGCTTTTTTTCTGTTCTGACATGAGTCCCCAGGAGAATTCATAGATGATCCATCTCTGGCTTTCAAAAATTCAACTCATGTGCCTCATTGGGGCTCTTCTTTTAGTTAACCCAGCAGAGGAGGGAGGTGGGAGGTGGCGGGATCCTTGGTTAGGAGTGGGCTCTGCAGCTGGAGACTTCCCTGGGCACTTGAGGAAGGGGCAAGTTTGTGGCTTGAAATGCCCGCGCCCTCCTGGGTGAGCTGCAGCACCTGTGAGGGGGGCCAGGGGGCAGGCGTCCATTTAGTGGATGCGTAGACCAAATATTACTTTCAAGAAGTGGAAATCAATGTAATGCCTGCCTTTTTTTTCACGCTTTTTTGCATATTGATATTCTGTGAATCCTTTGCTTGATGTTTATGATAGCAAAGTGCTTTCTAACAATTCTGTTGAGATTCCTTAGGGGCATCTAAGTGATTTAGCATGAAGCTTACTCACAAGGACACAGTCTGCTATCAGAGATAAAAGCTGGTGGTACGTTTTCACCAGCACCGTCCTGGTTATGGGCCTTTATTGGCTAGGGTCTGTGTGTGGACAGGGTGTGGCACACAGTGCCACCCACAGCATGATCATATCTGTGAGAGCCTTACGTTAGAATTGATGCATGGTGGATTGCTAGCTGTCTATTGAACGTGGACTGACAAATTATCTTTTCTGTATACACGCCCTTCTTTGATTATTATTATTCGTTATGGTTACATTTGAATACTTGAGTTATCGGAAGAGGAAACTGCATCTCAATATAGTTCACTTTATTGAACGCAGAGGACAGGTCTCTTTTTTTCTATCATCAAATGCCAAAATAAAGACGAAAGAGTAGATAAGATTGATCATATTTTCTGCAATGTAATTGTAGGCACATCAGTTATCAACAAGAGGTATTCATGGATACAGTGAAACAAAAAATTCTGAATTATTTAAAGTTCTTTAAAATAACATTCCCCTCCCCCAGGAATCTCATAAATGTGGCTGCTAAGAATGTAAGTAAAAGATTGTGGTAATATAGCTACCCACCATTCTCTCAGGCCACAATCTCAGTTTCCCTGAAATTCTGGTTTCCTGTCCTTTGAACTATCTTATACAGAGAGAATTCTTTCATACAGAGAGAACGGGTGAATGAATGAGGAAGAAAATGAAAGCCTGAATGAACTAGAATTGCAAATTCTGCTGCTAACTGAAATAGATTTTTTGTTGTTGTTTTTTTTAATCATTTTATTAGGGGCTCATACAACTCTTATCACAATCCATACATACATCAATTATGTAAAGCGCATGTGTACATTCATTGCCCTCATCATTCTCAAAACATTTCCTCTCCATTTAAGCCCCTGGCATTAGGTCCTCATTTTATCCCCTCCCTCCCTGCTTCCCCCTCCCTCATGAGCCCTTGATAGTTTATAAATTGTTATTTTGTCATATCTTGCACTGTCCAACGTCTCCCTTCACCCCCTTTTCGGCTCTCCGTCCCCCAGGGAAGAGGTCACATATAGTTCCTTGTAATCGGTTCCCTCTTTCCTACCCACCCTCCTTCTACCCTCCCAGTCTTGCCACTGACTCGTTTTATTATAGACCTGCAACAGAGGTTAGCAAGCTCCTCTGGCAAAGTCATTAAGGCACTTGATACTAACCCAAGAGTTGGTGGTTCCAACCCAGCAGCCACTCCTTGAAAGAAAGAGGAGGCAGTCTGCTTCTGGAAAGAGTTACAGCCTTGGAAACCCAAAAGGACCGTGTCTGCTCCGTCCTGCACGGTCTCCAGGTCAGAAGTGACTGGAGACAAGGGTGTTGTCTTTCCTTTTTCTTGGAAATACAAGTTTAAGGATAGCCACTAACTGTTGGAACTGCCCCAGTTCCACGAAATCCTGGCTGCTTTTGATTTCTTCCCGTGCAGCCTACACACAGAAAACCATCTACGGGCCGCGTGACATATTCTGTTGCCCAGGTCTATTTTTAGAGGCTCCGTCACCTGGAGCACACCCTTATGGGAATTAGGACTCCTTTCTCCGCACCCTTCTGTGCCACAGTTGAGTTTCCCTTTATGTAAAGTGCCTTTAGACCTGAACTGTTACAAAAGGATATAAGTGCTGCTGATAGCTAGAGTAGGCCCTGAAAGCATCATCTGAAGTGTATTCATGTAACTCCATAGAGCTGTTCAATACGGAAGATAGAGCTCCATCGTGAGGAGGGTGGAGAGAGAGAGTAACGGGAGTCGTTGTGGATTGATGTGGTGATGGCCGCTGGTTCATAATAGAGACATAAAGAAAACACGTGTTCCCTCATCCATCATGCACATTTAATCTGGGGGAGTTTACTGTGTGCTAAGTTCTCATGGTAAGTCAAATACAGGAATGAGAAAGAAGACTCTTACATGTTTTGCCTGACAGTGGTAATGTTAAACGGTGAACAAATTGGGATGTTCTTTTAAAATCCAGTGATTTATCTGATACTATTCCCCCCCCCCCCTTTAAAAATTTAGTATGCTAGTGCTGAACAAAAGCTGCTAGCTGGTCCCTGGGAATGTTGTTACGGCATTTGCCGAAGTGCTGTCTAAAGTGACAATATATTCTGCACACCCTCCCTGCCAGCAGAAAACAAATGAGTAAATAAATCACAGACACTGGAGCACCGGGGCAGCTGTCAGCCAGCCACTGGCCTCCACAGCCTCCTTCGGTGAGCATTGTGCTGTGTGTGTATGTTTTGAACTAATTGAATCACCATTAAGTATGGGAGGGGCTGGTCAAATTTACTCTGGGGATAGTCATCGGAGACCAGACCTGACCTAGCTGAGAAAACCCCTGGCTCCTTAGAGCAATGGTCTGGGGCTTTAGGGGCGATGCTGCCTGTGATCTGTGATGTGGCTCCTGGTTGGCTAAAGAGCACAGGATCTCGGCTGGAGTCGCCATTAAGAATAGATCGAGGCGTGCATGGGAAAGTCAAAGAGAGATAACGGAGCCTGTGCAAAGCGCATCCTCTTTGAAATCAGAAGAACAGTGTTTAAATCCTGGCTCTGCCACGGACTGCTACGGTCAGCAGGTCACTTCATCATCTAGCCAAGCCTATTTCCTACCCATCAAGGGATTCAACGTGTTTGCCTTACAGCCCTGCTCCCACAGTCCTAAAGAAAACAGTGTGTGTGAGGCCCTTTTTCATGGGCCCTTTACTTTATCAAGCCTGATGTCCACCCACGACAGCAGAGCTGATCTCTCCTGGAAACACAGCCAAAGTTGACATGAGATGAGTTGAAGTCCTTTTCTGAATCTGGCCTGAACCTCTGCACTCCCTGGCAGCAGCTGTTGTAAACGTTGTTGAATATCGATTTCACAGGAAGGCCAACTGACAAACTATGAGATCTCATTTCATCAACCATTCATGTGAAACATACTGAAGTCAACCACTGCTTAGATGATTATAGTAGCAACCTGTTTCCTCAAAGCCACACTTAAAAATCAGATCTACGGTCTTTGGGTCCATTTGGCTCATAGTGACCCTATGGGACAGAGTAGGTGGCATGTCTAGTAATTAACTCGTGATGCATTCAGTGAAATAGTCCTTCAGTGCTGCTACTGTGTGCTAGCATGTGGGAGACTGATGGCCTCAAGGTGAATGAGGCCTGTGTTAGTCTGGGTAGACTAGAGAAACAAAATTCATAGACACTCATATATGTATAAGTAAGAGCTTTATATACAAGAGCACTTGAATATTGAGAAAACAAACATCCCAGCCCAGTCCAGATCAAGTCCCTACATCCGAAATTATCCCATATGTCCGATACCAATCTATAAAGTCCTCTTCAGACTCGTGAAACACATACAATGACTCCGAATGCAGGAAGATCACAGGCCAGTGGGTGGAAAGTTTGTGGATCCAGTGGCACTGTAAGCGTCTCACCACTGGCAGGGGTCTCCACGTGGCTTCTCCGGCTCCAGAGGTCTGGCTCCCTCAGCCTCTCTCTGTGTCTTCTCCACAGGGATGTCTCACAAGTGTGAGCTTGTGAGCTATGTATCTCCTCAGTGTCTCCAAATGAGGTCATCAAGCTGGGACCTGATTGACAGGCTAGACTCCACCCCTTCATTCTGAATCCTCAAATTGGCACCAGATTATGTAACTACCACCAGGCCCATTTATGTATTTGGAAGGAGTTCCATCCAGTCGTTCTCCATAATACCATGTTTTAAAGCTTGCTGCCTTGTAGTCCTAACCGTAGCTAGCTGGCAGTGAAGGGCTGTGTGAGCTGAGCCGCGAACTAACCACGTTCCCTGGACTGTCATTTGTTGGAGGTGAAAAGATGCAGCCCGTTGCTTTGTGTTGATTGATATTACTTTACATAGACCCGATGATGCTGACTACATGAGAACAAAAGATGAGAGCTCCCCTGAAGGTGAATCATTACCCTGGTTACCACTTAGAGAAACATATCGCTCCGAAGATTGCTTTATGGACTGATGAGGCGAAATTTGATTTAAACCCTCGGATGCTGACTGAGCTCCTAAATCTTTAGCTTCCTGAACACTGGCTGGTATTTGTGGAGCCATACAAGCTTATGGTCTCAAACATCCGTGAAATATGTGGAGACTGAAAGTGTGGTCGCTTCATTTTTATAGAATTCACTGCTGATTAAAGTCCGTAAAAATATGGGAAAGGGCGCTCTGGAGTCAACGCAAACTCTTCCCAATCTGGCATTGTCAGCGCGCACTCCCATTATTTTTGTGCTTTCTCTCTTGGAGATTAATAAGGAGACTAGCGTGACTACGTAGGCATCAGTGGTCCCATGGGGTTTATGTTGTCAGTTAAAGGGAGAATAGCTTACCTTTTGTGTATTATTTCCCGCTAATTGTTTTTCAAACACCAAACTCCAGGAGATAATGAACAGTGGGACTACAATGTTCCTCTCAGTCCCTGCAGGGCCTCCCCTCAACCTTTTCCTCCCACGCCTCCTCCTCCCCGCACTGCTGGCTGCACTCCCCCAGCCGGCGAGGCAGTGCCTGCTGTGATTCGTGCTCCTGCCAGGCCTCAGACACTCATAGCTCCTGGAGCAGGTGGTAGTGGTGGTGTTGGGTACCATCCAATGGGTAACACCCCAGAGTGACCCTATGCATAACAGAGTGCATAACTGCGTCGTCCTGCACCATCCTCACCAGCGCCCCTATGTTTGAGCCCATTGTTGCAGCCCCGGTGTCCATCCATGTCCTTAAGGGCTGAGATAGTTTATTGTGCCAGCCTGGCAGATGAACACAAGTGGGATTAACTGAAGGGCAGAGAGATAAATGCCTTGGTGAGTCTCGCCTTTCTTGTCTCTCGCTCTGTGATCATCGGACCAGTGTGCGGCTGCCTTGCTTGTCCTGTGCCTCAATTTAAAAGCTACACTACCTGTGGGACGCCTAGCCTGTGGACTGTGTTGCTGTAAGTTGAGGTCCCTTTAAGACATCGCTGGAGCTGGGGACTGGCAGTTGGTGACCTGGCTGGCAGTTGGTGACCTGCCTTCTGATTGGCTGCTGTGCTGACATAGCCTAGCTCTCTCTATAAATAGAGGAAGATCTGGCAGCAGACTGGACTGGAAGGACTGCTAGTCTCTCACTTCTCTCTCACGGCAGTGAGTTGAATTGAGCCATTTGTAGTGCTTCATAATTTAACTGTTTGTTGCTTGTATTATATATTTATCTGTATATGATTTAACAGTTCATTCCTTGTTCTATATCTACTTATCTTTATAAATAAATATCTTAAATTATCAGCCATTTGGTTTTATCTCTCTAGAGAACCCTGTCTAACACAAGGGCCTTCCTCTGTGCTCCTCTACTTCACCCTCCAGGGGTTGATCTTTCTGGACCACAGGTCCAAAGTCTTCAAGACGAACTCTCGCCATCCTTGCCTCTGAGGAGCACTCTGGCCTTACTTCTTCCAAGACCGGTTAGTCTGCGCGACTGTCCGGATTCTTCGCCGGCACCACCATTCAACGGCAGTGATCCGTTTTTAGTCTTCCGTCCTCAATGCCCAACTTCCACCTGCAGATGAAGCGATTAAAAAGACCATGGCTTGGGTCAGGTGCACCTTCGTCCTCAAAGGAACATCCTTGCTCTTCAGCATTCTAAAGAGGTCTGTGCGGCAGATTGACCCGATGCAATGCGTCGTTTGATCTCTTGATGCGGCTTCCGTGAGCTCCAGGTAACAGTGGTAGCTGAATAATGGTGATTCACACCAAGACAGGGATATTGTCAGGACCACTGATGCCATAATGCTGGCTGAACTCCTGGCACCACCCTCACACCCATCCTTCCATCGTCCACATGCGCCCCCACCCCTGCACCCAGATGTGCACAAAGTCTCAGTAAGGCACTCCCTGCAAGTCAGGCCCCATGTGTCCAGTAGCCACAGCTTAGGACTTTGTCCTCTGGGGGCTCATACTTTTTAATGCAATAAGTTTGATGGGGACCTATGTATGGATTAGACCATACTGCCTGTATAAAAAGTGGTATGTGCACACGAACCACATCACAATGTACTATTTCACAGAGTGTCTTGTGATTATTAAGTGGCACCTACCTGTCCTTGATGCTTTGGGTTTTATTTTAATTGTTATGTGTTCATGAGTATAATAAAGATTCAGAAGTTGGTGACTGACTATGAAATACAGCCGTCCAGCTATCTTGGAGCCTATTCTCCTTTGCTTATTTTTCTCTTTTGCTCTTCCACTCCCTTCAAATGTATCTGTTCCATCTTCCCTCTTATTATTATTGCAGTGGATCAAAGCACTTTTATTGGAAAGTTATTAAGGAGCCTGGAGGAGAGGAGAGGAGAGGAGAGGAGAGAGGAGAGGGCAGGGAGCCTCACCTACTACATTTGGCCTCAGGGCATTTTAGACTAGGGATCACAAGGAACTGGGCTGTTCCATCCCTGGGCAGCTGACAGCTGTGTCTTTGTGCGCAGGCTGGTGGCGTATCCCAGCATCGTGCAAGCCTCCAGTCAGTCCTCGCCATCAGCAGCCCCCACCCCCAGCCCAGCACCGTTCACAGTGCTCCTGTGACTTTCTCCTCCCAGCATCTGTGTCTGAGGGCACTTGTAGCTCCAGGAAATCCGTACCCTAGGAACCACTGATTCTGGGGGGAGTGCCTAAACCCCCCTCCTCCCTGCAATAATGTTGAGACATATGCTTCATTCCACTTCCCTGTTACTCCTGTGGAGTTGAGCTTCCATGGCTCAGGAATGTAGGCTATAATGCAGCCCTTCCTTGAATTACTTCTCTATCGCCCTGTTAGCATTTCCCAGTTCAACTACTTACTTACTTGCACCCATCCCTGTTTTCTCAGGGAAACAAGACAGGATCCAAGCGGCACAGAAATGCTGGCTGGGAAGTTGAGATTCTTGGCTTCTGGGCTCCACTCTTCAACACTCCGGCCTTTGCTGCTCCCATCAGCATATGCCGCTTCTCTTCCGATCCTCACGAAACGTGTTTTCTTCAGCTTGGAGAACTTCCCCCCTTGCAATGCCCTTTTGTCTACAGTATACATTGCTTTGTATTTCCGCTCCTCCCCAAGAAGTTTTCAAACCAGGGATTGTCTAAGAAATCGCTTCGTTCACTTTCTGCCTAACTGCTGCAATTTTAGTCACATAGGCACGCTGAAGGAAGCTGCTCCCACGATGACTTCCGTTCTACCCGTCTAGCGGTCTTCTTTCTGCTCTCTCGTCGGCCCTGTTGCAGTTGGGTACATGGACCACATCGGCGCATGTGACCTGGAACTTTAGTAATTATAAAGGATCTCTGTACCATCCTTTTATTTTACATCCTGGGAAACGGAACCTTCGCGATGTTGAGTGTCCCACTGGGTGCCAAAGGCCGATAGTATCACATCATCTAGAGCAGTGGTTCTCAACCTTCCTCATGCCTCAACCCCTTAAAACAGTTCCTCATGGTGTGGTGACCCCCCCAACCATAAAATTACTTTCATTGCTTCTTCATCACTCTAACTTTGCTACTGTTATAAATCGGGTGACTCCTGTGAAAGGGTCGTTCCGCCCCCAAAGGGGTCGCGGCCCACAGGTTGAGAACCACTGCTCTAGAATGTCCCAGTTGCTTCACATCATAATATTGAAATATGGTGTCTATATATTTCAAATATAAGAGGTGTGCATAAATATATCTGTATATATATTTGTATATGTATGTGCGTGTATATATATGTACTTGTGGGCATCTGTCTGTATGTGATGTGGCATTGGTGGTTCAGTGGTTAAGTGCTCAGCTGTCAGTTCAGAAACTCGGAAGTTTGAATATAGCAGCCACTCCACAGGAGGAAGATACAGCTCTACCCTTCTGTAAAATCACAGCCTAGGAAACCCTGTGGGGACAGTTCTGCTCCGCCTGCAGCGTCACCATGAGTCATAATTCACTCCAGGCCAGTGGGTTTGGTGGAAATGTGTATGTGATTGTGTGTATGTGTCTGTGTGTGTACAAGGCATTTCAGATAAAGAAACTGAAATTCATTGAAGTTACGTAGTTCACTTAAGATAATTTGCCAAGCTTATAGCTAAGTGGTAAATCTGAAATAGAATGGTCAGATTCCAAAGTGTTTGGCCTTCTATTCTCCTCACAGCAACCTCTCTTTGATTTTGTTTTTAATTAGCTGTAGAACCCTAATTCTTAAAAGGTACTTCAATACATTCGGAAAAAGTACAAGTGAGATTTGCTGAGAGAGCAATCAAAAAAGATAATCCCCCCACAGAACTAGAAGTAGATGATGACATTTAAAAACAAAACAACCACAAAATCCTTTGTCTTCCGATCTTTATAGACAGTATTTGTTCACAGTGATCCTATATCTGAATGAGAAGTAGAACGTCCGCATGGTTGCAAAGTTGAGTTGTAAGTAATATCTGCCAACTTCCTATTCCTGTCATTAAAATGCTGACAGGCAGCATAACCTAAACAAAGAGTCGGGGCTATAAAATGCTATCATGGGCTGTATGTCTGTCCTGGCAAGAGGATGTACACTTTAATTCTGCAGGGAGGGCACTTACCTGAAATGAATGCATACCTGCTAGAGTAGGGAGCACACCTGAACAGGTGTAACAGAAGAACGCATGTTCTGAACGCTGCACTAAACGGGTGGGTCAAGTTAACGAGGCTAGCAGATTTCAGTGTTTCATCATCACACACATGAAGACAAGTATTTTCAAAGGAACTACACTTTTTTTTTCCAAAAGGGAATTCAATCCATTTGTGGGGGCGGGAAGCACTTCTAAAGCAATTTGGCTTTTATCTTGAAATCTGTTTTCTTTACTGTACTGTTATTTCTTTAGTCGATGGTATAAGTGCTCTGAAGGACAGAAACCCATCTCTTGTGCTTCTGTTTTTGCAAAGGATCTCTGCTTAGGACTAGGTCGACAGAAGTCTCTCACCATGGCGAACCCAGTGGAGCTCAGATGGTCGTACAGTGGTCAGAAGGAAAGAGGGTCATGGGATGAAGTCACGTTGTTCTGAGGCTGGAGGGTCTTGGTAGAGTACAAAGTGGATAAGACTGGGTTTCTTTCCTTCAGCTATCGTATTGCCTTGACATTTCTTTTTCCCTAGAGCACAGGAGCCAATCATGAGGCTCAAAATAGTGTTTCACAGCTCCCCAAAAGCTGCCAGAGAAGAGGCTGAACAAGGAGCATGCAGCAGGGACCAGAGACAAGCTAACATTTTACGTCTGCCTCAAGGCTATGCTGGAAATCCTGCAGTGCTTGCAAAGGGTGCTTAAGGGCTGTGTCACCGTCGAGCTGCAGGAGCAAATTGGTTTCTGTTTAGGATTCTGAAATTGCGATTTGAATACTGTCTGATATTTTGTTTGCCTTTAACTTAATCTAAATGATTGCTTGACCGGAGAATTCAGTGATCCCATTTTGAGTAGCAGAGCCATTAGAAAGCAAGGTCCCTATCGCGTCTGGGGACTTAAAGCCTTGAAAGTAAACAAGCGGCATCTAGCCCAGAAGCAACAAAGCCCACATGGAAGCAGCACACCAACATGTGTGATCATGAAGGGCCGAAGGGACCAGGCTTCAAACACCAAAGGCGGGGTGGCGCGGGATGGGGACCTAATGCCCATCTCTAGACAACTGGACATATCTTGCAGAGGGGTAGTGGGGAGATGAGTCACTTAGGGTTCAGTATAGCAATAATGAAACCTACAACCTTCCTCTAGTTCTTAAACGCTTCCTCCCCCCAATTACCATGACCCCAATTCTGCCTTGCAGACCTGGTTAGACCAGAGGATGCACAGCGGTACAGATGGGAATTGGAAACGCAGGGAATCTACGACAGATGAACCCCTCAGGACCAGGGGTGACAGTGGCGATACCAGGAGGGAAGGGGGTGTAGTTAGAAAGGGGGAATTGATCACAGGGATCTACATATATCCTCCTCTCTGGGGGACGGGCGGAGAGGGGTGGGTGAAGGGAGACACCGGGCAGTGTAATATAAGATATAATAATAATTTATAAATTATTAAGGGTTCACAGGGGATGGGGGAGTGGGAAGGGCGGGGGGGCGGGAATGAGCTGATTCCGGGAACCCAAGAGGAAAGCGAATTTTGGGAATGATGAGGGCAACAAATGTATAGGTGTGCTTTACACCATTGATCTATATATTGTGATGAATTGTATGAGCCCCAATAAAATGATTTTTTAAAAAAAAGAAGAAATCAAGGTACCAAAGTTGCTATTTTTGTTTCTTCCAGTTTAGAGCTGAATCCCATTGTGTGGATAAAAGTGGATTGCATGATTCTTAAGCAAGGTATCCCAGGTGCCGTCACTTCTCCCACCGGGCGACGGCAGTTGCATTTAGATGCTCTGTCCTGCCAGAGTTCAGTACAAATGCCAACGACTGACTAATGTATGCTCCGCTCACCATCTTTATCTCAGCCTCAGAAAGAACGCTAAGGCAGTGGGGGCTTTCCAAACCTCCAGCCTTTGACTCCTGCTTATTTCTCAGTGGAAATGATTGAAAGCAATAATTCTCTCTTGCTGCAGGAGGAACTGTCAGAAGAAGAGAGAAAACACCAAGAAGCTCTAAACGACCTTCACGTGGTGGTCGACGAGGATTTGAGGAGCGAAAGTAGCAGTACAGAGGAGGGCAAAGGGAAGACCAAATTGCTGTTAGAACGATTGAAAGCGCTGGAGGTAAGAAATAAAACGATGGTTGTGCGTTTAAAGAAAAATCACATTGTGCTCCTTCTTTTATTGGACCTGATTTGAAGTGAGTATAAATCTTCCCTTCTCAATTCACCCTGACTAATACGATCTAGGGTAACCCATCATGAGCCATCCATCAGTGATGTGCAAAACCTTATGATTCGTAGCACTTGAAAAGGTCTCAATCTAGTGACAACGACCATATGGCCTTAAAAAGAACCCGGGGCAGTGATTGACTTTAATTGTACTTCAGCGCTTCAACTGGAAAGCTTCCTAAATTTGTAAGTTGTCCCTAGGGAGGGTTCCTAAAACGATAATCTCCCTGAGGGGAGGGACCTATAATCCATAATATCTGGAGTAAACAAATGAATGAAATAACCAACTCTTTTTTTTTAATCGTTTTATTAGGAGCTTATACAACTCTTATGGCAATCCATACATACATCAATTGTGTAAAGCACATTTGTACACTCATTGCCCTCATCATTCTCAAAACACTTGCTCTGCACCTAAGCCCCTGGCATCAGCTCCTCATTTCTTCCCCTCCCTCCCTGCTCCCCCCTTCCTCATGAGCCGTTGATAATTTACAAATCATTTTGTCATATCTTGCCCTGTATGATGTCTCCCATCACCCACTTTTCTGTTGTCCGTCCCCAGGGAGGAGGTCACATGTAGATCCTTATAATCAGTTCCCCCTTTCCAACCCACTCTCCTTCTACCCTCCCAGTATTGCCACTTACACCACTGGTCCTGAAGGGATCATCACCCTGGATTCCCTGTGCTTCCAGTTCCTATCTGTACCACTGTACATCCTCTGGTCTAGCCAGACTTGTAAAGTAGAATTGGGATCATGATAGTGGGGAGAAGGAAGCATTTAGGAACTAGAGGA
>NW_022103912.1:9510583-9524639 GCF_000313985.2 Echinops telfairi | reverse complement strand
CAACCATCACAAAACAAGAGACCCGAGAACTAGAAAGGCGAGGCTTCACCACCCATTTATCCCTCTCCGCCTTTCAACCAGCACCACATGTGATCATCGGCCAGGCTGGCACAATTAACTAACTCAGGTCTCCACTCCGCACTAGCCCCGTCATTCACAATGGTATGATTTTTTTGTTCTGTTGATGCCTGATAATTGATCCCTTCAACACCTGGTGATCGCACTGGCTGGTGTGCTTCTTCCACGTGGACTTTGTTGCTTCTGAGCTAGATGGCCGCTTGTTTACCTTCAAGTTTTTTTAAGACCCCAGATGCTATATCTTTTGATAGCTGGGCACCATCGGCTTTCTTCACCACATTTGCTTATTCACCCGCTTTGTTTTCAGCGGTTTTGTCGGGAAGGTGTACATCATAGATTGCCAGTTTTATAGAAGAAAGTATTCTTGCATTGAGGGAGTACTTGAGTGGAGGCCCAATGTTCTTCTGCTACCTTAATACTAAACCTATCAATATATGCACATAGATCTAGTTCCCCATCCTCATATATAAATATATTTGCATATGGACATACCTTAATTTAGACCTCTATATATGCCCTTTGCCTCCTAGCTCTTTCCTCTGTTTCCTTTGACTTTCCTCTTGTCCCCTATCATGCTCAGTCGTCATTTGGGTTTCAGTAATTCCTCTTGGTTACATTACCCTTGATCACGCCCTACCACGCCTCCTACACCCTCCTCACCACCGATTTGGATCACTTGTTCCTTTGTCCCTGGGTTGAAATAACCAACTCTATATTTTTAAAAAATGACTCTAGTTTTTGTGTGTGCGTGTGTTTGTGTGTGTGTGTGTTTTAAATTTAAACAGTAGAACCATGTAAAAAGAAATCTTGTGCAAAATTTCCACATGTAAGATACATAAAGGAAGGTTGAAGCCGGGCAACAGGGTTGTCTGGGGGAAATTGGTAGCACGCATTAGTTGCTGTTGATTGATTACAGCGCAGCGGCGATGGTGTGCAACGTGGAACTGTGCACCACATGATTTTGGATGGCTGATTATTTTGGAAGTAGACAGCCAGGCTTTTCTTTTGAAGCCACTCTGGGTGGACTTGAATCGCTGGCCTCTTGGTTAGCAGTCACGTGACCAGTTTGAGGGACTCCTTGGGAATGCCAAGCCCATCAAAACACAGTTTCAAAACCGCTGGCCTATCACTTTGTGGCATTTGACATCACTTCAGGGGTCAACTACTGCATGTTTCTGGCAGCAAAGACTATTCCAGTTATTAGTTTTTGATTGAGATTTCATATGCTGAAAGACTCATGAGAATGTCATTTTGTATGAGTTAGCGCATATCCTCTCCATAAATTCTGCTATGTATAAAACTGGGACATAATGACTTTTGAGCACAGACTGAGTGTGGTGGCCTAACTCTTCATTGCAAAGCAGGAAAAAGGAGCCTTTACTCAACAGCTGCAAATGTAGGCCAACCTCCGGTATACAGAATACTATAGACTACCGTAAGATGTAGACACGAGAGCTCTCTTTTTGATGGTGAGAAATCTAAGCTTGGTTTCTCCATAGGCTTTGCAATCCTGCTCTCAAGCCACGCCCTTGATTAGAACGCATGTGTTCTTTTTACCTTAACTTCATCTACAGTAACAAAGTAATGGCGAGGATGATGGACGTTGGAGCCAGAGGTTGGATTTCGGCTTGAATCCTAGCTACAAAAGCAATGGTGGGCAAGTTACGAGGCTCCCTGTGTCTCTGTTTGCCCTTTTGTAAATAAGGATAATAATCGCAACTTGGGTGGGCTTGGTAAGTCTGGGAAGGACTCAATGGGAGATTTCTCACCATCACCAAGCTTAGATGTGATAAGGAGTACTGTGGTTGACATTTATACAACATGGCTGGCATGGGGTATTCTGTCTCATCTCCTTCCAACCTCCTGCCTTTCTTTAACTTTCCTTTTTCCTTCTTATTCATCTGAAACAACAGTAACGGCATGAACTACCATGCAAACTGGGCTACACCACGTAGTAGCGACCAACGGCAGGCAGATAATCAGGTGCACTCAAAGGCAACCTGAAGAGAGGTCAGCGAAGGCCGCCTGTGGCAGCTGCCTTTGAGCACGAGGCCGGGATTGTTCTGCCTCCCCAGTCAGACTCACTGCCATCGAGTCCGTGCTGCTTGTGACAGCCCCAGAGGACAGGGCTGAGTGACCCATGTCCCCTTACGGAGGTAGAAAGCCCCATCTTTCTTCTGGGGAGCTACTGGCTCCCTAGGAGTCCCCACATTTTGGACCATTTTAAATATAGTCTTCGTAAATGCCTCTTCAAGGGAGACTGCATTCGCTTGGAGGAGCTCTGAGAATGTTCTCCCGGCCGGGAGCTTCCATCCCACCATCCCATTTCCTCCAAATCCTTCTTCTGCCACGGGTGTTTCCCCTTTAGCCTCGCTCTCTGTCATCACGAGTTGCTGGAGGTAGAATTGGCCGCTCCTTCTGGTTTGCAGGTCTCGCACTCCCAAAGTTTCATCATTCATTATGCACAGCACTTCAGGTTTCTAACCTCCACTTCCCCTGCTTAATCCATACCGCTGTCGAAGCTCATGAAGCTGCTTTTCTCCAAAAGTTATTAACTTCCTATAAAGGACCAGCATTTACCATGATACTGTCACATACAGACACACACACACACACACACACACACCATGCACACCCCACACACAAACCGTTTCTTTCCCCTCTCATAAATGGTTTGCTCGGTGCCTTGGTTTCAGCCATTTTCAGGTGGTCCTTAGGAAGAGTAGACTCATTTCGCTCCCGAATCCCTTTCTGCTTACTCAGGGAGCACCTGCATATCAGTAGGACCCAAAGCCCTCGACAGGAGCAACTTCCTCAAGGATAAATGATTCTCATTGTTGTGTAGGGCCCTACCCTCTGGGCGAGAACCTGCTTCTGCAGGTTAGCTCGGGGCCTGAGGAGTCACAAGGGCAATCTGGATACCCCGTGCACATTTCCTGTAACGTTTCAGTGTCCAGGTGTGGTGCTCTCTGGTTCTGGTTTCCATTCCACTTTTGAGGAGAGTGTTCTAGAATTTGGTTTAAAGAACACGCTCATCATTCTGATCCTGTTGCCAGGCTGCAGGCTCTTTCCTCCCTCCTCCCCCACCCCCACGCCCAAGACACTGAGGGGGGGAATCTCCCAGATGGCCTTCCGACTCCATTGGCTTTATCTTGCCTCTGGCCTGTTTGTTCCTTCTGAGCTTCTCAGGCCCTCCCTGGTTTGCTCATGACAGGTTCCCTTGAGGCCCATGATGAACTTGGCTCCAGGCCCCTTCCCTTCAGTTCACAAGCCCTTTCTTCTCGCTCACGGACCAACCTTGCAGACTTGTAATGACCTCCAAACCCACCTGCAGATTATCTGGCCAGACCGAGCTGCTGGCAGATCCGCTATAGCCGCAAGCAAGGGTCCTGCCAGCCTTACTCTCAGGCAGAAACCCCTGTAACCTTGATGATGCTGGATCGAACTCAATACTTGGCTAGTTGACCTCCCTAGAGACATGATCTGAATTAATACTAGGTGCAAGTATCTCTCAGTTGTCTCCATGACAGAAGTGGCCTTCTTCCTCTCACGCATTGTTTCTATTTTTGTCTTTATACTCATATGTTCTTATCCTGACCACCTAAATGTGACTTGTTTTTCATTATATTCTGTTGGGTTTCCCAGCGGTGAAGCACAGGAGGAGTGGATGTGCAATGATAATCACTGCTACTAGGTGTTACAGGGAATGCAGGGTAGGGGATGGGCGATTCGGAGGGAAAGGGGATTTTGGGAGTAAAGAATGAAGGAGCGAGCACTAGAACAGATCGTGATTGCACAACTCATATTAAAAGCAATTTAACCTTGGTGGGGGTGGGGAATGCTCTATGATAGGTGTGGTGGTGATTGTACAATTCCCCTCGATATGATTGAACGATGGAACTACTTACTCAATTCTGTGATATGTAAATTATGTGCCAATAAAACTGTTGGGAAAAATAAGAAGCCGAGCTGGATCTTTTCCTCTGCTGCCACCTCTTGCCCCGAGACCCCCTTTGATCCTCAGAGCAGGACTTAGCTCACCTGGGAGTTCTGCACTGCCCTGTAAACACTGCTGTCTTCGCTGTAGGTCAGAAGAATTTGGCTCTCTATGAGCATCATTTATTTCGTGGAGAAGAAAATGGTAATTAAATGTATTAGGTGAACAGCACCTTTTACTCCTCAATTATACCTTTTTATGAAGGTTTGACAATTAAAGTCTTGTCCATAAAAATGTTTGCTAATTAGTAATTCTTGGTTAAACAAATTAATTTAAAATAGTTGTCCTCAACCCTGGCTGCACATCAGAATTATATGTAGCACTCATCGTCCATAGGTAGTAATTGAATACCTCCTATGGGCCAAGGCACTGGGATTAGATCCATTTTCATGGTCCCTACCAGCACAGGTCAATATTCATTGGAGAAAGACAGAAATCACATACTGAAATAAAGTCACAAATGAACACATCCGTGAATAAATAGGCCAGTGATGTCTCTGGATGGGCGACACCTAGTGATGTGGTAGAGGGTGAGGGTGGAGGTGTGGGAAGGATTTAGGAAGGTGGTGAATTCTTACCTCTTCTGAGAAGGCACCATTGGAGTGCAAGAGGAAAATTTAAAAACCCACTGGTGTGAAGATGTGGACAATGGGACTTCAGACAAAGAAACAACACATAGAAAAGGCCAGCGAGTGTGCAAAGCTTGGCAAATCTGAGGAAGAGAAATTAGAACTGTCCTGGGCAAGCCCTGAGGTGAGCTTACTCGGTGCCCAGCACTTATCCAATTACATTATATTTAATCACTGTTTTAATCTTCGTAACCTCCCTATGCATAGACATGATGTTAGCACTCCATTTGACGGAGCCCCAGAAATATTGGGTTGCTTGCCCAAAGTTAGTGAGCAAGAGACTCAGAATGAGAAATCTAATTGTATTGCTCCACTTTCCTGCGAATTAGAAATCTAATTGTATTGCTCCAGGTTCCTGCGCTTATAGGAAATTACCAAGAGTCTGTTTTAGGAGACACAGTTTGTTGAGATTACGGACAGAGGGACTGCGGACAGTAAGGGCCAGTGAGAATCGAGGGTGATTTCTCGAGCTTGTGCACCTTAGCCCCTGACTATGGGGCTGTACCAGACAGCTTAGAACAAGAGGTGATGGGACACTATCTCTAAATGTTCAGCCATAGATCCAGAACGGCCTTTGGCCCCGAGGAAAGCTTGTGATCAGTAGTGTTGTGAGTCAATGTTTTGTTTTGTGGTTTGTCTGTGTTAGGCTGGGCTGTCTGAGAAACATTCACAGGATAGCTGTTGGCAGGCAGGCGGCTATACACAGCAGAGGTCAGGGCTAGAGATAGGAATTAGAGAGTCGTCAGCATGCAGGTGGCATTTGGCATCATGGGACTTAAGAAGGCCGCTTCAGGAAAGTGTGCGCACGGACAAGAGGAGAGCAGAGGAGAGAGCCACGAGGGGTGTGGCAGAGGAAGGAGATGAAGAGTCAGTGCGCAGTGAGGTTTTGCTGGGGGAAAACCAAACCGAACCGGAAAGTGGGATAGCATAGAAGTCTAACCAAGACAGAGTTGCCAGGGAAGCCTTGCTGAAGGATGTTAAGAGAATAAGATGAATCACCCAATCTATGATTTGCCCTGCGAAGAGATGAGCCATCTGTGAACTTGACAAGAACGGTGTCTGATTGAAATAGGAAGGTCAGGGTGTGGGAACAGGTGTAGACAGCGCTGCTGAGAAGTTTCTCTGTGGAGTGGAACCAGGCACGGAAAGAGTCACCGCGCAGGGGTTACACTTTTAAAGAGATGAGCGGTATTTGGGAACGACAGTGTGCGCGTGGGAACAATCCAGTGGAAGGGGGTACATTAACGACGCAGGAGAGAGACAAGGAAATGTCGGAGTGCAATCCACAAGCACAGAGACCTTTTAAAAGTGCCGAGACCTAGAATGCAACCAAGAAAGAGTCAGAGAACACATCTATGTTTTTATTAAATGCTGCAGCAGACTCAGGAGCAGAGCCAGGATTGAAAATCACCAGTACGACTTTCCGAGTCGTATTTAGAGATGTTCAAACCCCGTTGGGCCCTCGCAGTGCCAAACCCCAGAAGCCATTGTTGGTCTCAGCCACTTCTCCATCCAACCTGGCTTTCACCCCAGGCTGGAGGAGAGCCTCCCCTAAATCTTGACACTTAGATGTGGAGCGCTTCCCACCTGGACCCCATGTCAGAGGGCTTGAGGGCCGGACGAGCGTTTGTAATCACAAGTGTTCTGAATTGGCTAATGGCTGGGGAGCCTCTCTGCCGGCTGCGCTGGCGTGGCCATGGCCAGGCCTGGTTTGGGCTCCGGTTCCCTGCCAATAAGAGGAACAGTTTAATTTCATAGACTTTGGGATAGCTTTTATGGTTTTACCTGTGGTTTTTTGTTTTTTCCACTCACTTTCATTATCATCTACCCTAAGACAAGGTACAAGGAGAAATTGAGACGTTGTAACGCACAGCTTGCTGCTGCTGGTCGGAAGGAGCAGCTATTGTTTTTTGTTTTGTTTTGTTTTGTAGCCTCGAGGTTCTATGAGAGCTTGCTGACGGGTAATTCTCAATATCCCGATCTTAAGGTGTCTGTCTGATCTCTGGCTCCTAGTTCATTGGTCACCGAGCAACAATCACTAAAGTACGATGAGGGACACAGACGTGTTCGTAAAGGACTTGAAATTTTCCTAGACAGAAAAGAATGAACCCCTAATCCTATACCAGTCCTCGCCATGTTCTGATGTCAAAAGTAGTACGTTGTTAAATGAGAGAAAAGGGGGGAAATGAAGAAACTGTAAGGAGGTGAACTAATAATCCCAGCCCCAATAGTTGCTATTGACATTTTTGCACATGCTCTTCCCATTTCTCTTTGGTATTTAATCAAACTAAGACAACAGATCACAGATGATCCATGTATACAGCTTCGTCACCTGCTCTTTTGCGCAGTATATGAAGATAGTTTAGTGCCGGGCCGGCCTCGGACTGCTCACCTCAGTGTTGGTGGTTCAAACCCAGTCAAGAGGAGGCTGTCTCCTCCCACGAACATGCACTGCCTCAGAGACCCTGTGAAGGGTCGCAACAAGTCAGATCGGACTTGCTAGCAGTCGATTGAGCTTTGGGTATAACCTCACACATTCCTCAAAAATGTTTTAAGTTTTGTATAGAAGTTGATTAATTAATAGACCTCTGTTGCCTACTTAGGTTATTGACTCCTTTTACCATTCACTACAATGCTGTGAGGGGCATCCTAGTCCATAAATCTTTATAAGCATATCTTTAACAAATTTTTTTTAATTTGACCATTCTTTTAAAAGACCCATGCAAGTAGGCAATTAGATTCCATATTGTGTATACATCCGTGACTTGCCAAATGAGAGCATCCCAGAGGTGATGTTGCCTGGGCAGTCTAGTTAGTGAAAGTCCACCCTGCCCTGCCTTTCAGGGGCCCCTACTTTATCAGTGTAGGAAGATAGAATAGGAGGGGCCACTAGCTGCCGAAATCATTCAGAGATCTGAATTCCTAGAGAAACGTTACCTTGTAGTACAGCCTGTTTTCAAGTTCTTTAAAGCACTTCATTTGTGATCGCTCTTTCGATGGAAAGTGATAGAAGCCCTGACTAAATTGACTTAAACAAAAGTAAGACAGGCTATATAACGAAAACCTTCACTATAACAGTGGATCGAGGCATGGATGGATCTGGGTCTTGGCCAATATCAGGGAGCTTCCCCACCCCGTCTCTCTAGCTCTGCTTTCCTCTGAGCTGTTTGCATTCTTAGGCAGGTTTTCTGGTGGGAAGGAAAAGGTAGCCCCCAGAAACTCCCAGTTCTCTAGCCCACTGACTAAACAACGCCTGTGAAAAGGTGGGTTCCCTTTCTTAAGAGCTTCTTTAAAGACCATAGACCAGGGGTCCTCAAACTTTTTAAATGGGGCCAGTTTACTGTCCCTCAGACCGTTGGAGGGTCAGACCATCATTTTTTAAAAAAAACTATGAACAAATTCCTATGCACACTGCACATATCTGATTTTGAAGTCAAAAAACAAAATGGGGCAAAAACACCCGGCGGGGCAGATAAATGTCCTTGGCGGGCCCGCATGTGGCCGGCGGGCCTTGGTTGGAGGACCCCTGCCATAGACTATAAGGCTCTATGGGACTGGAGGTCTAAGGTCTTGGTTTCTCGATAGTCCCAGTTCATTGGCCTAATAATGTGCTTTGTGCCTCTGGTGTAGCTTTGAGCTTTAGTGAGTAGTGCTTGGTTTTTTTTTTAACTTACAACCCTATTTGCCTGGAGCAACCCAGGAAGAAGGAGAGTCCAGGAGAGGAGGAGGGTGGGGAATGCACTGTTTTCAGGAATGTGCAGCAGAACTCCTCATTCTGACGGAAGCCTGATATTGCTGGAGCCATGGGGGATCTCAGGAGAATGAACCCCTAACACTATTGCCCTGAGGTCATCTTTAAGCCTTAAAGCAAAAATATTCCCTGACACTTTCTTAAAACGGAAGTATTTAGCCTAACTAGTAAAGAAAGTCTGCCATGAGCCTTGGGCTCTTTGACTCACTGCCTTGCTGGCATCCAACTGCATCTCAGCAGAGGAGAGAGGAAGCTTGTGGCCAGCGAGTCTGCTCTACATGAGAAGACGAGGGCACTGCAGAACCCCAAGAATGAAATCAGGCGCCCTGGAGCCTACTTCTCCATAGAATTGGAATTGCTCTGCTGTGTATATTTCCAGCAATGACAAAAATAAAACAAATCACTGAAGAAAACAAGAAGCTAAGGAAAAGCTAGGCTGTTGAGTAAGGCAGGAACTCACTGACTTGGCTTTGGTCATGTATGGGCATGGTCATGGTCATCAGGGAATGGGGCGCCTCCACCCATTCTTCCATCAGGTCTGTATTCCTTGATGGATCAGCGTAGGGAAGTGCTGGGAACTCTAGGGAAGTTTCCATAAAAGAAAGGAACGGCCATCCTGGAGTCAGAAATAACAAATGTTACTATATTGCCATCAGTTTCATTTTAGAAACTTGGAATTTAAAATTAATATGATTTGGCAGAGTTCAAGTATTTTAGCTACTTAAGTGTCAAAATTATTTTTTTTATTAAGAGCATTTTATTGGGGGCTCTTACAGCTCTTATAACATTCCATACGTCAGTTGTATCAAGCATATTTGTACATGTGTTGCCATCATTACAGTATTTCCTATACATTTAGATTCTATTTGAGCCTTTGGTATCAGCTCCTCTTTTTTCCCTCCTTCCCCTACACACCCACCCGCATGACTCCTTGAAAAATTATAAGTCATTATTTTCATATCTAATTCCAACCACTGTCTCCCCTCACCCATGTTTCTGGTGTTCATCTCACCTGGTTGTGTGTATGTGAGGAGAGGGGGTCATTGCAATTGGTTCAAAATCATTTTAATACCACGCAGAAAGATCAATTCTTACTTCAATATCAAAATGTTCTTCTTCTTTCTCTTATTTCCCTCTCCTCACTCCCTCCCTCTTGCCGATCTTGGCCATCTCTAAGTCTCGTCTCCTGCTGGACCGCCGTTATTACAAAGATCAATAGAGCATAGTCTTTGCTCTTGAGGCACTCACAGGGCAGGGAAGCAGAAGCATATTCATTAAAGTGATAAAAAATAGATTATAAACTTGGGTTTGTTTGTTTTTTTAATTTTAAAAGGGTACAAGGGTCAATGGAGCACTGAGATGTGAATGCTTAATTTAATTATTTTAAGAGATGGCAAGGGAGAATCAGACAACATTTACAGCAGGTCTTCAAGACTTCTTGCCAATGTCCTAAGAAAACAGTGGGAAGAAGGGCAGAGAGAATTATATAGGCATATGCAGCAAGGCATGACACAGCCTCTCGGAGCTACCAGCACATGCCTTGCCAGAGATCCAGGATGCATAAATGGCTAGTTCTCAACCTGTGGGTTGCCACCCCTTTGGGGGTCGAACGACCCTTTCGCAGGGGTCTCCTGATTCATAACTGTAGCAAAATGACAGTTATGAAGTAGCAACAAAAATTATTTTGTGGTTAGGGTCACCACAACAGGAGGAAGTGTATTAAAGGGTCGCAGCATGAGGAAGGTTGAGAAGCACTGCCCTAGACGATGACAAAGGTTGGACCTGTCATCAAGTTGCCTGTGGTAGACGGGTTAGTGGAGTGACGGACTTTTTGTCTGCCCTGAAGCTCAGTTCCAAGCCAGTCTGTCTCCTGGTCACACACCACCTGCCTGCCAGTGGAGGCCTGTGTGTGGCTATGATACTGACTAGGCTTCATCAGCGTTTCCAGACTAAGATGGACTAGAAAGAAAGGCCTGGTGATCTATTTCCAAACAACAGCCAAAGAAAACCCTAAGGGTGGCCACAGTCAAGTCAGCAGCCATTCTTGGGGATGGAGCAGGATTGAGCAGTGTTTCTATCATAACTTGACAGAAGCCAACAACAATATATATGCAAATCATGGAGCTACTCATCTAGCCAACAGATATGAAGCCAACCGTTGCATTTAAAAAATGCATTGGGTTATTGAATCTCTTATGCGTCTCCAGGCGAAACAGCCCCTTGAATCTCCAGTGCCTTGGGATGTTATCCCGCATGATGCTTCAACCTGCCTTGAGATGGTAAAATGATATGTGCAAGCCGAGAGCATATTTGTGACTCGGAATGATTCCAGAGGAAACTCCTTCCTGATGTAGAAGATACATGTGTCCCACAACTTGAACTTTTGCCCATCACTCAAAGCCCTTGCTGGATGCTTGTAGTCCTTTCCCACCTCTTCACTATTGATGGGAGATGCGTGAGCTTGCCTCTGATGTAGGACGTCCAGGTACCTTGGGATTTATCAACACCTTCATTGCTGTTTCACAGCAGTCCTCTGGCCTTCCGACCCCTGGAAGCTTGTTCCATCAAGACAGAACCTTCTAGGAGAAAGAAAAAACCCTCCGTGTGGGGCAGGGGGCCAAGACGGGAGGTGACCTGTGGCTGCATTGGCCTGCCACAGCCAGGTTTAGATGGAGGCTTGCTAGAAAAGCCCCAGATGCAAGAAAAAAGTCAATACATCAAGAATTCATCTGCATCAATAAGTTACTTTCCCCAGCTCAAGATTTATGTGGGAGCTTGTAAGGGGAAAAAAACAAACACAAGAAACAAACCCCAGCCATTCAAGAAGGCCAGCGCATCAAGGATTAATCACCGTAAATATTCTACGAGCTATCAAAGAAGAAAAATGAACCGGAGGGCCAACATTAATTTGTGCCCAGAGATAATTAGAACAAAGTGTTGTTAATTGTGTGTTGGTTTAATACCACGTAGACACGGCCTTGCTTTTTGTTGTTGTTTTTTCACGCGGAGTATAAATTTTTATGTCAGAAAGGGAAAGCTGGTTGGCTTGATTAATCAGAGGCCTCAGTTTGCTTCGTTACAGCCAATTAGCCGCTTTAATCCTTCCTCTACAGAGCATGATTAAGCCTAGTCTATCATGAGAATAATTGGAAAACAATAGCCCCAAATTTATCTCCTGTTGTACAGCGAGTGCCTGACTTGTCCTAGATGTAAGACTTCTAAGGAAAGCACCTCGGGATCGTGAATGAAAATGACGAGCTTTGATTCAAAGAGCAGTATGATTGATGAGCAGCCATTCGACTGCAGCATTCCATAAACTCTGTGTGCCAGAAGAAAATGTTACACGGCCCTGCAAGTAGGGGGGGTGGGGGTGGGAAAGGCTCTGGAATGGTCCAGAAAAATGCCCTTGTTCTGTAGGCATTACTGCTAGCTCCTGAGTCAAGCAGAAATGCTGCCCGATCTCCATTCACTCTGATTTCTGATGACAGCCATGTGAGGGTGGGCCAGCTCATTAGCAGTCAGATCAGCAACCGCCCCAGGGCCTCGGGGCTTGGGGAGTGGGGTTGGCACAGTTTTACTCTATAACCAAAGCAGTGTGACCGAAGCACTATAATGGATCAGGGATTTTAAAGCCTGGATGTGGGAGGAGAGACTTAAATACAAGCCGTCATGGGTGTAGGAACCTCAACCGTATTAGCTTTGGTAATTACTCCTGTTTCAGAACTCCCTAAAATATGCCTTTGTTTTTGTTTGTGACTTTAAGTTTCTAAATGTACATAACCTCGGTCTGCTCTAGGGGACCCCCGCTTTTCTAATTGGAAGCCATTGGTGACAGTGCACGGAGGGAAGGCCCAGCCTCCTTCTTCAGAGTCCAGCTTAAGGGTCCTCAAACTTTTTAAACAGGGGCCAGTTCACTGTCTGTCAGACCCGTTGGAGGGCTGGACTATAGTTAAAAACAAAACAAAACTATGAACAAACTCCTATGCACACTGCACATATCTTATTTTGAAGCAAAAAACCCTATGGGGCAAAAACACCTGGCCGGCCAGATAAATGTCCTTGGCGGGCTGTGTGTGGCCCGCGGGCCGTAGTTTGAGGTTCCCTGGTCCAGTGGGTAAGAGGACTCACACAGGTGAGTGCAGCTCGTCCAGAAAGCAGGCTCCGATGGAAAGAGGAAAGGGCTATAGCACGTGCCTGTGGTTTGTTCAGAAGGGACAGTTTCTCGACCTGCAGAATGAAATCCGGTTGGTGCTCAATCTTCCCATCCATGATGGCTCTAGATGCTAGATAGGGTTTTCAGTGGCTGATTAATTTTTGAACTAGATCACCAGGCCTTCTTCCAAGAGGAGTGGACTCGAATTACCGACTTTCCTATCAGACGCCGAGTGTGGTTACCATTCGCACCACCGAGGGGCTTTGCTTTAAAAATTCAGGGGAAATGAGGCAGGTGGGAAATCTGTCTTTTTTCCCCCTGAAGGCAGACACCGGCCTTTCACTTTGAATTCATCCATCGTCACACCCACAGGAGCACAACAAGCATCTCTTCCTGTGACATCATTATTAGGTTCTTGCTTTGTAGGTGCCTCGGGCCAAAGCCAAATTGGTTTTGGTAATCTCATAAAATTCCAAGATGATCGTGAATTCATGGAGAGAAGACGCCCCCCCTCCCAGTGTTCTTGTACTTGGGGGAAGTCACTGTAGAGAATTCTAACTTTAAATGAGAAACCAGGTAAATTGTAGGGTGTGCAGATGTTTCTAAGCCCATATGATAAAGGAGACCTTTCAGATGTACCAATAGCTAACAACATTCTAGCAGACTAATTTTGCAAGTGGGAGATAAATAAGCAACTGACTATTTCTTTCTCCCCCCAAAGCAATGTTACAGTATTTCCTGAGAGGAATGGGAATTCTTGAGCCATCGGCTTCATCCATGCCTGTGTGCTCAGTCCGCAGTGTCTGAACGTGGTCTCGAGAACGTTGTGCCAAGGTGCAAGTAGCCCCACGGATCATCAGAAAGAAGCTAAACCATGCTCGTTATCATTGAATTATTAGGGTAGATGGACTAATTATAGTAGTTCTGATATAAGGGTTCTATAGTAATGAAATCTCTTAATGCCAGTCAGATGTCAATTTGGCGGATTAATTAGTACTACTATATTTCCAGGAAATGCATAACGGTACTTAGGCGAGGATTACATGTGGATCTTAATTTTGCATTTCCAAAACGGAGGAATTAAAAGTACATATTTTGGAAAAAGAAGAACTCAAGTCAATGCTTCTGACCGAAGTTCAACGTGTTAGAAGCCACGTAATTTAGTCCATATCCCCAGGCTGTAAAATCATCATGTTCAAAGAGCTAGGAAAAAGGTGTTTTTTTTCTCCCCTCACCTCAGTACCCACCTGTTCTCCTTCACTCATTCACATACATGTGCCTGTGCTTGCCCGCACACATGTGCTTGCATGCCCACCCAGGCTGCAGAGGTGACAGAGGATGGGCCTAGGGCCTGGCGACACCGAGACTGCAAGGGCATTTTGCTTCCAGGTTCCCAGATTCTGGCATGCCTGCTTTTCCTCTTGCGGGGGGTGGGGTGTTCATGGTGT
>NW_022103912.1:9507079-9510404 GCF_000313985.2 Echinops telfairi | reverse complement strand
GAGAGAGAGAGAGAGAGAGAGAGAGAGAGAGAGATTTCTTCAGGTTTTCGTTGTTACTGGATTGGAATACCAAAATCCAGCCCTGAATTTTGAGTCGATTGGTGATTTCCGTTTCTTCCCATATACGTAGTTGGCCAGTCACTTTGGATGTTTTGAGCACCAGATTTACTTGTGTCCCTGGATTGCCACCCGCTTGCATAAGTGGAGATGTGTGGAGGAGGGAGAGGTGTTATACCTGGGCCTGTAGTCATGCCAATTCGAGATCTTCATAGAAGAAGGTGCCAGTTGGCCAAGGTGTTCATTGCTCTAGTACCTTTCATCCCTGGTTTGTGAAGGGAGCCAGCAGAGCCGATGGCTTCCCTCACAGGGCCTCTCTTCCAGGGCTGTCCAGAAAGCATGGAACTAGTTGCAACTTTATCCCCAGCTTCAAACCCGATCTCCACACCTAGGCTCCAAAGGGCCCATTTGCGTGTTTCTCTCATTGCTCATCAGTGTGGCTGTCAGCTACAGTGCCTGACAATGCCCCTGTGCTGGCTGGAGGCTGCGCTTCAGGGAGTCCTTAAAGCAATTCTTCTGCTCTCTCGGCAGGCCATAGTCCTTTGTAACTTCTCTCAGCAGCTATTTGGCTACCTGCTGTCAACTGCCCTCCGCACATAACCAGCTGAGACAAGTCCTATTGCAATGCTTTGCAAACCTCCATATAAACAAACAAGTCCCCCAAATCAGCCATTCATAAAGAGGTCTGCTTTTCTTTGGGGAGAGCTATGTACATTATGGCAGCAGGAATGCTGAGCAAAAAGCTACATGGATAGAAAATAGAAAATGAAGTGGCAGCTGTTTTGGGGGACACCAAAGTGACAAAGTGGCTGTGATCTGAGTCAGCCCTCTGACTGCCCGGCTGACCTTCCTTCTCATAGTTCTCGGCGTTCATTACTCAGGGGACACCTGTAAGGGTCCTGAGGCACTGGAATCCCCAACTGACCATGTGCCTTGGGTTTTGCTGGGCACATTTATGTATCGCAGTGCCCGGGCTGCCTCACAGAGGCAGGTATGAAGAAAGCCTTCCTGAGAATAGGGAGAAATTCCCATAAGGCAGCGCATCAGCACCTAGAGATGGTACCTACCGTGCCTGCTGAGGGAGCGCTGGTTTCTGAGTTCATCTCTGGACAGGCTGTCGGGAGAGACCAGTCCCTGGAGAAGGACATCATGCTTGCTGAAGTAGAGGGGCCGTGACAAAAGAGGGCGAGTTTCCACAAGAAGGACTGGCACAGTGGCTACCACCGTGGGCTCAAGGGCAGGAATGATGGTGACGACGGGGCAGGACTGGCAGTGGTTTGTTCTGCTGTGTGGAGGGTAGCAGTACATCAGAACCCATTCTGCGGCACCCACGGACAGCAGCCACAACACGGGTCCCTCCCCTTCTGGTTCACGGAGCTGATTTGCCAAAGGAAGAGAGCATCCCATCAGGATTCCCATCTAGATCGGGAGCTCGCTCCTGGAGGGCAAGGACCAAAACCCAAAGCCAAGTCCATTGCCACGGAGTCGAGTCTGACCCCCAGTGCTCCTAGCGTTGCAGAGTAGAGCTGCCCCTTCGGCTTTCTTCTTTATCATCTGTATGCAAAGAGGTTGCCAGGCATTTCTTCCGCAGGCATTCCAATCACCATGGGCAGCACCTAGGTACTCCCGTACAAGAGTTACAGTCTCAGAAACTCCCAGGGGCAGTTCTAGCCTGCCTGCAGCAGCGCCTGAGTCCACGTAGACTCAAGGACAGTGAGTTTGTCTTTTGTGAGGGACGTCCAGAGGAAAAGGACCAAACTATAGCCATCGAGCCAGTTTTGCCTCGTAATGACTCTTCTGGAGAGAGTAAAACTGCCCCTGCGTGTTTCCAAGCCTGGACGTTTTTATGGAGTAGAAAGCCTCATCTTTCTCCCAATGAACAGTTGGTGGGTTTGAACTGCTGACCTTTTGGTTAGCAGCCCAAGCCTAACCACTATGCCACCATGGCTCCCTAGGACAGGAAGCTGTCTTTTCACCTTGAATTCCGAGGGCATACCTTACAGGGCTGAGTTACAGCATGTGCTAGGTCCCCTGCAGTATTACAGACTACCCTTCTGAATACAAAAGTTTAAAAGAAGTATGGGGTCCCTGCTTAAGTGACGATAAGCCAAGATTATAGTCATAGAACGAAACTATTTTCTGTTTTTTGGCTGAAGGAAATTATGTAGTAGATGCTAAGGGAATAATTTTATTTTTAAATTACACTTTATTATTAAAACTGATAACCAAGAAATGGCAAAGCCCCGATATACTGACCTATTTTGTACCATTTCTAGTTTTCATTTACACTCGGTACATAAATTAGCATATCTTATTTTAAAATCAGCATTGCTGTGCAATGCTATTTAATTACTTTTAGGCAGAGCTAACTAATCCAGAGGATATCTTTTTTTTTTAAAAAAAGTTATTTTTAACACTCAAGATAAGAGCTTTTCAAATATCCCAATATTCAAAATTTGAAGGATTATATTTCTTGTAGTTCTCACATTTGGCATATAATAAGTGGTAGCATATTTAGCATTCTTTAATTTAAGGATTGCCACTGTTATTTGAATTCACATCAAACCCAAGACCATAAAAAGAAGCCATTTAAGCCAACTCTGATCCTCTGGATAGGGAGGCATGCCCCTGTGAGATTAAAGTTTTTACTGTATTTGTTGAAAGCACCATTTCATTTTCTTTGCTCATTTTGATCAAATCCTTTGTAACTCTCCGTTTTCAGGAGTAAGTCCTGTGGTTCTACGGCCAGACACACAGACTTCTGAAGGTGATAGACCCTTAATGAAATGGAGCTGCCAGCTCTTTTGTTGTTGGTGGTGTTGCTATGTTTTCATTTCCTCGTTGGCTTGTCAACACAGGGAAGTCAGGGGTCTGCACTGGAAAGCGAGGAAGCTGTTAGGATGGGGTGAGGTCCTTCAAGCAGAGAGATGGTGTTCTGAGGACAGCTGACCCTGATGGGGTCATTATAAATTCCACAGACTAGCAAAACACTGTCATTACGCATTACCACCAAGTGGAACCTGGGTGTTCACCCTGAAGGTGGATCAAGCCATGGTAGCCATTGCCTGCTTTTCTGTGGATGCCCCCAAAGATTAGCCAAAACGGGGCTTGATCAGAGGTTAGCCTGCTTCTTTTCTTTTTTTTTTCTGATCTACTGCATTGCTCTTTCTTTTTTTTTTAATCATTTTATTAGGGGCTCATACAACTCTTATCACAATCCATACATACATCAATTGTGTAAAGCACATTTGTACATTCATTGCCCTCA
>NW_022103912.1:9458955-9506028 GCF_000313985.2 Echinops telfairi | reverse complement strand
CCCACCTGCGTTTATCAGCCAGGCTGGCACAATAAACTATCTCACCCCTACTTTCATGGTATCATGACTACTCTCATTATTAGTCCTCAGGGGTTTCTCTGTCCTGGATTCTGCATGTAGAGAGCTCTTATCAGCACCAGTGTGTGCATGCTCCGGTTTAGCCAGGTTTGTAAGATAGAACTGGGGTCATGATAGTGGTGGGGAGGAAGCATTAAAGAACTAGAGGAATGTGTGTGTTTCCTAGGTACTCCTGGATGGCTTGTCTCTTCCTTGTGACCCTTCTGTGAGGGGGGGTTGAATTGTCAGCAGATGGGCTTTGGGTCTCCACGCTGACCCCCCTCATTGGCATCAAAATTGTTGTTTGTTTTAGGTCTTCTAATTCCTGATACCTGATCCCATGGACTGCTAGTGATCACAGGGGCTGGTGTGCTTCTTCCATGTGGGCTTTGTCGCTTCCCTGCTAGATGGCCAATTGTTTACCTTCAAGCGTTTAAGATCCTAGATGCTATATCTTGCAATAGCCAAGCACCATCAGCTTTCTTGACCACCTTAGCTTGTGCACCCATTTTGCATAGCATTGTTCATTCCAGCACTGTTCACAATAGCCAAAAAGTGGAGGGGACTACATGTCCATCAACAGATGAATGGACAAACAAAATATAGTGTGTATAATGGAATACTACTGAGGCAGTAGAAGAAATGACGTCTGAAACATGCTTCTCAATGATTGGAGCCGGAAGACATAGGCTGAGCAAATTATCAAAAGTGCACCTTGTAAGACCGCACTTAAAAAGGCAAGGGGAGGCAAATGCATAGAGACCAAAGTTTATTAGTTATTTTCAGGGTCAGGGCCGAGAGGCGCTGGGGAATTATTGCTGATGGCAAAATCACATTGTTGAAGGGCTGGGTTATGCGGCCAGTTTTTCAATTGCTGCCCAGTAAATTGTGTAACGTAATGAATTGGTAAAATTGTGTGACAGGCATTTTTAAAATGGACCCCCCCAAAAAAAGGATGCATGGATGTAGAGGCTAGTCATATCCTAGAGGTGAAGACTGTGGACTCATGGGACCTCCCCATTAACTGACCTAATAACGTGTTTAGTGCTTCTGTTTTACCACCTAGTTCTGTGCCTTGTGCTGGGGCCTTAGAGGCCTGAAACCGGCCATTGGTTGCACAGCACTGAGCTTGTGGCCACCTGGAACAGCAGAGGACAAAGGAGAGCCACAAGTAGAAGGAGGAGGTGGCGCGTGTGGCTTATTATTCCCATGGGCGACTCTCTCTTTGGCCATGGAAACAGAAGAACTAGATGGTGCTCAGCCACCATTATTGAATGCTTTGATCAAGGGTTCTCAAAAGAATCCAGATCTCAAGAAGAAGAAATGCAGAACAAACTTCCAAATTCTTGTCAGCTCCCACCTTTCTGGAGACACGGACCCCGGATACCAATGACCTGAGAAGTTTTAAACCTTAAATCCAACTATCCCCTAAAGTCCTCTTAAAACCAAGCAATCGTTACGCTTAAATATTAAAGCAAGTTGCCTTGAGCATCATGTTCTTTTAAGAATGGTCCAAATGGGATCAAATTGGAAAAATGTCCCTTGAAAGGGGCAGTACGTTAAGGCCGGGAAGGAAGACCAACTGAGGATTGGAGCACAGGGACAGTTGGGCAGTGCCATGAAGCCTGCATGCACGTGCACACTACTGGATTGGTGTTTCACCCTCTATATTCTCAACAACAACAAAATTGAGCAAACAGAAAGCATTTTTCAATGAAATATCAGGCAACACCATGAACAGAGGGTCAATAAGCAAACTCTGACAATGGAATGTTATCCATAAAGAGAAAGGGACTTCCGAAATGTGCCTCAACATAATCAGTAAGACAAGTGTGTGAGTCTGGGGACTTTAGAGAAACAAATCCACAGAAATTCATGTATAAGAGAGAGTTTTATATATAGGTTAAGTGTGCATCAAGAAAACATCCCAACCCGGGGCTGCCCAGCCCACAAGTCCATTAACCCATATGTCCAACACCAGTCCACCAAGTCCTCCTCCATCTCACAAAACAGACGCAATGATGCCGACTGCAGGAGGAAAGCCGAGTCAGTGAATGTGTAAGCCTCTCAGTGCTGGCAGGGGTCTCCACACGGGTGCTCCAGCACCCAGGGCTGCATCGGGGTAGGTCCATGTGGCTTCTTGTGGATGTCTTGTAGGAAGTGAGCCTTGCCAGCTGAAGCAGGGAACTGGCTAAGGCAGCTGCACCCTGGTGCGACCATCACAAAGCAAGAGACCCAAGAACTAGAAAGGCGAGGCTCACCACCTATTTATCTCGATTAACCCCACATGTGTTTATTGGCCAGGTTGGCACAATAAACTAACTCAACAAGTTAAACACAAAGGGGCAGCTATGATACAATCATCCTCTGTAGGTGAAACATCACACGGCCCTCGAGTTCATGGTGACTCAGAGTGACCCCCTGTGGGTTTCCCAGACCAGTCTTTCTCCCAAGGAGCTGCTGGTGGTTTTAAACTGCCAACCTTGGGGATTGCAGCCCAACGCATAACCACTGTGTCACCAGGTCTTCTAGCTAGTGGGACATCTAGGAGAGACAAATACCATCCCGAGAAGCCAAGGGCTTGTTCATAGCCAGCAGGTCCTGGGTTGGAGGAATGCCTGAAGGGTGGGGTGCAAGTTTATGCTCGAGGTGAAGTCGATGGTGGCATGGTTACAAAAGATGGTGATTGTCATTCACATCACTGAATGAATGCTACATGTTAAAGTAGTTTTTTGTTATATATATTTCATTAATATGATTTTTAAAATCATTTTATCAGGGGCTCTTAAAGCTCTTATAACATTCCATCCATCAGTTGTATCCAGATATTTGTACATATGTGCCCTCATCATTTTCTAAACATTTGCTATCTATTTGAGCCCTTGGTATCAGCTCCTACAATGATTTTTAAAAATCATTTTTTAATCAATTTTTAAAATCCTTACAAAATAATAAGGCATCTTAATTGGGGATCACCCTCATTGTACACTTGCTCTGACTTCATCGTGTTCTCTATTGTATCTTTCTAGTTTCTGATATCCATTGCAATGGCTACACAGAGAGTCCAAGACAAAATTCATGATCAAAGGGTTTATTAACAATGCTAACCAGCTATATTGCCAGTGAGATATACTCAGTGTAGTCGTTTGAGAGGCCATATTACAAAGTTTCAGGTCTGCTAATAAATGCCCAAAGGGGTATACCCCTCCGTGGGCAACACTCATTTCAATAACTTAGTGTGAATTAACCAGGTTTCACTAACTTGCGTAGTTACTGGTCTTAAGCGTTAGCTGTCGCACTGACAGAATCAGCTGGTCTGGTCGGCAGAGCTAAAAAGCTATCTGCAAGGCTGTGGTACAGTTGATGATTTGGGCTTGCTGGTAGAATGACCCTGAGTTGATGTAGTGGGGACAGCTTTGAAGTCTGCCATTGTCTGATGTAGCAGAATGCCTGGCTGATCATGTCACCTTTCAAAATTAAGGCTGATTGGTTTCTATAATGAATTATTTTAATCAAGCCTTTGCCCAGATTATTTCAACACTGTTATTTTCCATCCACCTCTAAAGCACGCCGTTATCTTCATATCCAGAATTTTTCAGATCTAAATTATGCCTGCATCTAAGTAAATAAAGCTGTGATTCTGGAAGTGTGCTGCCTAACCAGCAGCAGTATTGTCATCACCTGTGAGCCTGTTAGAATTGGAAATTCAGGGCCACCTCTCCAAGTTGCAGAATCTCAATAGGGAGGGGTGGAGGGAGCAACCCGTGTTTGACAAGGCTTCCAGGTGACTCTGAGGACTGCCGAAGCCTTAGAATCACCGATCTAAATCCTTGTGCTTAATTACCAGGAATAAGAATGTTTTCATGTGTAACATTTATTGAAAAGTCTACATTTGAGTTGAATAACCCTGGCTAAACACGTGCCTGCCTTTTATGCTTTATCAATTAAGACATGTTTATCAAAGCCTATTTGTAAATCACCCTAGATAGATTCAGTTTGTGAAATGTGGATGAGCATATCTAAAGTAATTTGTGGATCTGCCAAAATTAGCAAGAAACTATAACACACCCATCTGCGATAAATCAAGTAGTTATAATTGCTTATTTCAAGATTTACCACTCTCTTCAGACTCATGAAACTCACAACCTTCCTCTAGTTCTTAAACGCTTCCTCCCCCCTACTCTCATGATCCCAATTCTCCCTTGCAAACCTGGTTAGACCAGTGGATGCACAGCGGTGCAGATGGGAACTGGAAACACAGGGAATCTAGGACAGATGAACTCCTCAGGACCAGTGGTGAGAGTGTTGGTACCTGGAGGGAAGGGGAGGGGAAGAAAGTGGGAACTGATCACAAGGATCTACATATAACCTCCTCCCTGGGGGATGAGCAACAGAAAAGTGGGTAAAGGGAGATGCCGGGCAGTGTAAGATAAGATAAAATAATAATTTATAAATTATCAAGGGTTCATGAGGGAAGGGGGGGAGGAGGGCAGGGCGAAGGAAACTGAGGAGTTGATTCCAAGAGCCCAAGCGGAAAGCGAGCTTTGAGAATGATGAGGGCAATGAATGCATAAGTGTGTTTTACACAATTGATGTATGTGGATTGTGATGAGTTGTATGAGCCCCAATAAAATGATTTTTTTAAAAGATGCTAAATTATATTTGTCTAAAGAAGAAAAGTAACAAAAGATTGCAATGATGGTGATTTGGGGGACCTGATCGAGACCTTCCAAAACCAAAACTGTTACCTTCAATCCCAACTCTTTGTGACCCCACAGAACAGAATGGAACTCCTCCTGTGGTTCACAAAGCTGTAAATCCTTTAGGAAGTTGACTGCTACATGTTTCTCCTGCAGAGAAGCTTGTGGGTTTGAACCACTCATCTTTTGGTTAGCAGCCAATCACGTAACCATTGTGCAGCCGAGGCTACGCATATAGTGCTACAATAGATGCTCATAATGATTTGTTGAACCAGAAGGCATGTTGGTGTGCCTTGTCAAGACAATTGCCGAAATATGTGGCAGGAGTCATTTGATTGTAAATAACAACAGCAAACATCTCTAAGTGGCTTGGGGAGAGAACATAATTTGTTGATTCGTATAAATTAGTGGGCCAATGGTAAGTGTCAAGCCCCAGGATCCAGAATCTTGGCAGTCTGACCAAAACACCTGGCTGAATCCTCCACCGCTCTTCTCTCTGCGTTCTGTCCATTTCAGACAGAATTCTTCCCATGCAAAGAAGGTCAGTCCAGCTGACATCCCAGGGTATATTGGGTAAGCTTGGAGCCTATTGATCTAAGTTACTTGGTCAGCATGGGCCATGGCATACGTGGGACTTGGAAGGTAGGGTAAGCTCTGCCTAAAACTGTGTGGACCATAAATGAGTAGTGGGTAGTTCACCAAAGGGAAATTCCAGCGAGGTGCCAGAAGCTGCTGGACCGGATACTACGCCGCTGGAAACAGCACAGGTGCCACCCTCAAAACTAGGAACAGAGGGTCTTGGGTTTTTCATTTCTGTTTCCCCAAAGTACTCGTTTTTATGCCAGAAACGGGCATTTGATTGTTTGGGAACGAGTGTGAAGTTAGTTATTGGCAACCTCGTCTTTGAGGATGTGTTCTGTCCCGGACCCAAGGGTGTGGACTTGATCTTTTCTCTCTGACTGGCCTAAGTTTCCAGACCTGACACCCTGATGGTCAGTGTTTTTGCTTACCGCCTGATACAGCTATTGAAGAGTCCTGTGGGAGAAAACATTAAAAGCAATGTCTTTTATTGTAAACATAGCAGCAAAAGAGTAGTGTAATTTTTTAAATCGTTTTATTAGGGGCTCATACGACTCCTATCACAATCCATACATACATCCATTGTGTAAAGCACATTTGTACATTCATTGCCCTCATCATCCTCAAAACATTTGCTCTCCACTTAAGCCCCCGGCATCAGGTCCTCATTTTCCCCTCCCTCCCCAATCCCCCATGAGCCCTTGATAATTTATAAATTATTATTTTGTCATCTCTTGCCCCGTCTGACGTCTCCCTTCTCCCACTTTTCTGTTCTTATCATTGTAACAAATGAAAAAGAAGAGGAGAATCACAAGTATATTATTACCTCTTTATTTGCCTACTTTATTTTTTCTGTACATTTATTTTCTTAGTTATAATCATGTGATAGGACTATATCCCTAATCTTAGAAAAATTATACATATGTATAGTTCAAATCCACCAACTGTACCACAGGAGTAAGATAAAGCCATCTGCTTCCAGAAAGATTTACAGCCTCAGAAACCTAAATAGAGTTGAAATTGCCTCAGTATCAGTGGGATTAGGGATGAACATGTGCACGCACTTCCTATTCTGGGCTTCCTATTTCATCATATGAATTCAGCCCAATGATACATTTTCTTCATCACTTTCCTTTTAATGGCTGTATAATGATCTGTTGGCGATATAATAGTATTTGTATTCTATGTCCTCAATTGGACATTTACCTTGTGGCGAATGTTTCATTGTTACTTGGTTTTTCTATGTCACCTCCTGTTCTGAAAAGGGGAAGGTGGGCTGACTATGAACATTTAGAGTTCATAGATCCATGCCTTTCTACTTTATTTCAGTTTTAAATGATTACTTATTAATACCCCCTGGAAGTCCGGGAGTGCAGCGGGGAGGTGGCTGCATTTGTTCGTGACAATTCTGGCCCCGTATTGCTTGCGCCATGCCGGATTGACCTGAGTAGCGGTGCTGTCTCTAGTGTCATCTGGTCTCAAACCCAGCTTGATCTCGTCTCATAAATAAGTAATCCTGGGGGCTTATGCCTAGAGCATTAGCTAGTTAAGCCCCTTGTCATTGAATCGATTTTGCCTGCTAGCAATCCTTTAGGCCTAGGATCCACAGCGATGGTCCCTTGAAAGGCATTTGTACAAACAGGATCCCTTTCCTGTGGATGATCCATCTGGATGATGAGCCAGCCGTCCGGAGCCCAGAACCCAGGGACAGGAAAGGTTTCCCTCCTCTTCCTTTGCTGCCCTCGCTCTTCTCTTCCCCTCCGTTAGTGAAAGCAACACAGTTAGACATGTAAGAAGTCTGACCGCGGTCTGCAGAGAATGCTGAAGATGTGGGCACATGGGCTGTCCGTAGGCAAGACCATGTCAGGAAGGAAGGTGCTACTTGTCTGTGAATGAGACTCAATCTAATCTTTAATACACTCCAGCTTGGTAGTTGCACTTAGCTCTTCCATAGGATGCCGAGCGGAAGCTTCTGAGGACACGGGCCGTGTCCTCTCAGCTTTCCTACTGTATAATGTCAAGTTGTGTTTAGCTTTAATAAAGTCAACTTTGAGGAAAAGATCTGAGATCCAAAGTTAAATACGTAAGTATTTTTAAAAGATCCTTTCGCCACATCATCACTCCCAACACATGAGGAGGCTTGTCCTTTACTTGTTGTTGTTCGGGGGATGAGTCACAAGGCACTGGGGTTCCAGTTCCTATGTGGGCAGGGTTGTTGCTGGAAACGTGCTGCCACCTGTCTCAGCAGGCCATGCATGGCTGCAAGGACGTTTGCTCAGTAATGAACTTGTCTTGTTCGTCTCGTGAGGTGACCTTCAGGGGGAACGGAGCCTTTCGACATCGCGGTGAAAAGCAATGTTGAGGTGAGGACTAGTCTCCGTTTCGATCGATGCTCAAGTAGCTATCTTCCCAGGCCGTGCAAGCTTGGCAACAGGCTCACAGGACTGCTGTTCCAGCGACAGTTTCCGAGATGGGTCACGCATGTAAGGAACTGGTGAAAGCCTCAAATAGACATGCACAGGGAGAGGTCAACGCCCAAGGTGATATGACTGTGTTTTGCCCTTCCTAAGGGGTCATCTTGATAGATTTTCTCAAAGGACACAGGCCAACCAGGGGCTTCGGATAGCATCGTCTTCCAAACTTGAAAAATGCATCCGTGAGTCACAAGCCAGGACATTGGGCTGGGGGCTTTATTTCCCCTCGATCACAAAACTCTACCAGTTCATCCTGCAAGAGTTTCCTTGACCCATCCCACCCTCTAGCCCTCATCTCACCCTTTCCGACTCCTTTTTGTTCTCACAGCTCAAGGAATATTTAACACCATCTGAGTCCTTTGAGCATGCCCAAACTGCCATTTGGCCATGGGCGAAATCCTTCAGGGGAGGCTGAGAGAGAGATGGGAATACCATTTTCAAAGGCACATGGATCAGGATGGAAGGTCTCATGTATAGATATGTTTATATCTCAAGAAACGATAGCTTTACATTTGAGATTTTTGTTGAAGAAGTTTCCACAACTTTATTGGAACACGGTTTGACTTACCGCCCCCCCCCCCCTTATTCAATGGGGGACACCATCATTTGGCAAGTCAAAATGCAAAAATTAAAAGAGAATGCATGCAAGTATGTAAGGCCTCCTGCCTTCGTTTAACCCAAAAAAATCTCTTACAGGAAGAAAAAGACCGTGCAGAATCTGTGCATGGTGCAGCCGGGGTCAAAGGTCATCTTTCACCCCTTGCAACTGCTTTTCCCTGAGATACACCTCTATCGGTGATGCTTGGGCCTCTCCTTCTCTCCCTCCTCCTAGCCTTCCATGTGCTCTTCCTACCCGTCACCCTCTTTCTCATAATGGTATGTCCAAGTCTTCCGAGTCCCTGAACTGTAGGAGGAGGCCGTAAGAAGCAGGTACAAAAATGGCAATTGGACATTTCCCTCAGCAGTCTTTGAAAGGGGCGACATTTGCCTTTGCATGTGTGAACATTGAATCTTTACCTAGGAGGGGTCCTCAACAATGGAAGCCCCTTAAGGCAAGGGAAGTCAAGTCTCTGGGTGAGACGCCGTGGCCAGTCAGTCATAGGGAACACTGCTCTCCTGGGGCTCGTTTCTGAGCTCCGTAACCTTTTGTGAGTCATGGATTACTTTGGAAAACAAAATGAGAGTCTTAACTTGTTCAAGACCGAGCATGCATATGCACAATGTTTCTCAAATACTTTTATATTGTCTCTCCACGAGTCTTATCTGCCTTCGGATAACAATATGTGGGTGCCCCCAGTTCTGTTTGCTCTCCATTGCTGCCCCTGATTCCAGAAACAGCCTGCATTGAATGATTTCCCATGGCTAAGAGGTCAGTGAGGAGCTGGTAACGTAGTGATTGTGTATTCAGCCACACTCCATAAGATCAGCAGTTCAAAACCACCAGCCTCTCCGTGGGAGAAAGACAGGGATTTCTCTTCCCATAAAGTCTCAGAAACTCACAGCGGCAGTTCCTCCAACTCGCTGGGAGTTGGAATTGACTCGCTGGCAGTGAGGTTTTGTTTTTCCAGTTTGTTTTCTTTTAAGAAATCAATAAAGAGATAAACAGGACTTTCCTCACATTATACCACCTTGGCAACCATCCACACAGACTCATGACTGGGCTTTCGGGGACTGGAGTTCATTTGAAATCTGTAATATACAATCAATTTCTTGAAGAAGGAAGAGAGCCGCACTGTTCGGGATATAAAGTAGCCGAGTTGCACCCAAATGGAAAGCCCCGGGCTCTTCTCCACACCCAATGTTCCAGTGGGATTTACCATTTCATCTTCGCAAATACGGAAAATATCGCTGTCATATTGGGGTCAACTTGACTGGTTAATTCCCTCCAAGGAGATATTAGCCCTCCTTTTCCCCCTCTCTTCCTCCATAGGGTATATTTACTTTTGTATTCTTCATAGATGCCAGCCCCAAATCTTGGGTGGAAGGCATGTAAGTTACATTCTACGCCAGCCCGTTGTGTACCAGCTGGATGACTCAGCTCATCATTGGTTTCTGCAAGGGTTCTGAGTTAGTTAATTGTGCCAGCCTGGCCGATAATCACATGTGGGGCTAATTGAAAGGTGGAGGGATAAATGGGTGGTGAGCCTTGCCTTTCTAGTTCTTGGGTCTCTTGCTCTGTGATGGTTGCAGCAGGGTGCAGCTGCCTTAGCAGTTCCCTGCTTCAGCTTGCAAGATTGATTTCCTACAAGACATCCCCAAGGAGAAGCTACATGGACCTATCCCGATGCAGCCCTGGGTGCTGGAGCAGCCGTGTGGAGACCCCTGCTAGTGCTGAGATGCTTATTCGTTCACGGACTCAGCTTTCCTCCTGCAGTCGGCATCATTGCCTCTGTTTTGTGAGGTGGAGGACTTTGTGGACTGGTGTTGGGTTAATGGGTTAATGTTGGACTTGTGGGCTTGGGCAGCATTGGGTTGGGATGTTTTTGTGATGCACATTTTCTTTACATAAAACTCTCTTATACATGAGTTGCTGTGGATTTGTTTCTCCACAGTACCCAGACTAACACAGGTTCTCAGTGATCTGGCCAGTGCTTTCCAAACTTCAATCCTTCAACAAGTAGCAATCGACATTTGGTGTCCTGAGCTCTCGTTAGGTCTTTATACACTATGGTCCTAATACCTAACACCACTCGTTTTATAATGGGAGCTCTGAGACCATGAAGAAATAGAAAGGAACACAGTTAAGGGACTCAGGCTGGTTTTAGTGGCGTTTACCCCACCCCCAAAGTAGATTTTTCAAGTCTCCCTTTCCAAGAAAATACTATGTTGTGCTAAGCCAACAATGCATTATTACTTAGATCCAGTATAAGTGAAGACAGTCATGAAACATAGGAATTCATCTTCGTTTTCAAGATCAGTCCATGTTCTCGGTATAAATATCTCGAGCAGATGTGGTCAGTGTTCTATGCCCATCTCCATAGTTCCATGTATCGTTTTCATTCTTGCTGACTCCCAGCACCTGATTAGCTCAGTGGCTGGACTCCCCTTCCTACCTGACAGCAGGAGGTGAGACGTTCCTGGCACGAACGTCTCCCCAAGGGCTGCCCCTAAAGCATGCATCCCACACAGAAGGAGGAGTCGTAAATGCCCCAGCTCCATGGACCATGACAAGAGGATCTTTAGTTTTATATATATATATATAAAGGTTTACATGTGTTTCTTAATGTTTAAAGCATGGGGTCACACAGTACCATGCTCTCCTTCCGTGAACTTTTAGCAGTGGCGTATGCAGTCTGCAGAACTTTCCTTGATATCGTCCTGCATGCTGGTTCTGCGCTCTGACGTACCAGGGGACCTGTTCGTGGTGGAACAAGAGAGGGCGTGGAAATGAGCAGGTATCTCACCACCTCCATGCAGCTGCTCAGGGTGAAGGGCCTTTACTGTAGGAGGGTGCGATGGATTGACTTTCAATCAGATGAGTCATCCGCAGAGAAATGTTCATCGGTCACTGCCTAGGATTGTCCTCATTCAGTAAGTTTGATACCATGAATTATTTTTGATACCATAATTTATCAAACAATCCTGACCTTGTATGTGTTACCATCACTGTGTTTAAATAAATAAATAGGTGTGTGTATATATATGCACCAGGGTGTTGGTGGCATTGTCAGGTAAGTTTTGGACTGCTAATCACAAGGTTGGCAGTTCAAACGCATTGGCCAGTTCACACATGAAAAATGAGGCTTGCTGTTCCCATAAAGATGTACAGCTCTGGAAACTCTCTATAGCGTCATGATGAGTTGGCCGTGACTGCACGGCAAGGTTCATACATGTGTAAAAATTTCCAAACACCTGTCAGGTGTTTTTACTTACTCTTTGGGTTCTCATTTTGATGAGCAGCACCCCTCCCCTGCAAACCTTTCTCTCCCCCTGCTTCACTCAAGTGTCCTGGGTGTGAAACTTTGGGGTCCCGTGTTTCAACTCTCTCATTTCCTCTCATGAAGTGCGATGGTAAATAATGTTCACTCTGTTGTATCTTCTGAACTCATCCGTTTTTCTGTCTGTCGGCGTATAAGCTAGAGCGCGCTTTGCCTTTTGCCGACATTAATGGCTAGTCCGGTGATATATATTTAATAAGAATTTTTTATTCCAACAGGGTCATTCAAAACCATCCATTGACCAATCTTTGAACTTTATCCTCCATTTCAAAACTACTTAACTTTAGATCCAGGATGCCGTTTTGGACTGGAAATCCATAATCGATGCTTCTTGACGCTCTATCTGAACACAGCCCCTACCCCGCACCGCTTTGCTCTGGCTCATGCATCGCTGAGTTACTAGAAAGGTCAGCCCCACCACTCACATGGAAAGAAGAGCCGATTCATTCTTCAGAAATCAGTTCAGATCCCTCCGTTTCTAATGTATTATAGTAGTTATGACATACGTGGGCTACACGTCACAGGAGGGTTTGAACTCCATGATTCTGTATCATTCTACGGGCTTTGCATTTTTCCATTGGGTAGCAGGATTTTAGGATGGCTTTCCTCAAGGTGGGAAAATGTTTGTAGTGGATGGAAGCGTCACCGATAATTAATACACTGCTCAAAATATAACTTACAGGAGTCTTCGATGAGTGCAGAGACCCAAAGCCCATTTGTAGGCCACTGGAGATCCCCTTGCAGAGGGGTCTCGGGGAGGAGACGAGCCAGACAGGGTGTGATGTAGCAACGATGAAAAATACAACTTTCCTCTAGTTTCTAAATGCTTCCTCCCCACCCCCACTATCATGATCCGAATTCTACTATGTAAGTCTGGCTAGACCAGAGGATGTACACTGGTACAGATAGAAACTGGAAACACAGGGAATCCCGGGCAGATGATCCCTTCAGGGCCAGTGGTGTGAGTGGCGATACTGGGAGGGTAGAGGGAGAGTGGGTTGGAAAGAGGGAACCGATTACAAGGAACTATATGTGACCTCCTCCCTGGGGGGCGGACAACCGAAAAGTGGGTGAAGGGAGACGTCGGACAGGTCAGGATATGACAAAATAAACAATTTATAAATTATCAAGGGCTCATGAGAGAGGGAGGAGCGGGAAGGGAGGGGAAAAAAATGAGGACCTGATGCTGGGGGCTTAAGTGGAGAGCAAATGTTTTGAGATTGACGACTGCAATGAATATACGAATGTGCTTTACACAATTGATGTATGTATGGATTGTGATAAGAGTCGTATGAGCACCTAATAAAATGATTTTTTTTAAAAAGATGTTCACCAAATTAAAAAAAAATGTCCCCAGAAGGCCAGCATATACCTAAAGCTAATTGTTTTCTCTTCTGTAAGATAGCCCGCCCCTTGTCGCCTGAGATAGCCCTGGGCAGTGACACTGTGACAAGGAACCTGACTTCACCCTAACTGTTGTTAGTTGCTCCCCTGTGTGTTCTGACTTGTGGCAACCTTGTGTTTCATTAAAAGAATGGCTACCTGGGCCTGGACCATTCCCAGGAGGCCTGGTAGATTAGATCATTATTATATGTAGAGTCTTCATGGCCTGACTTTGGGAAGGAGATCCCCAAGTCGTAGTAGCCTTGCTTAATCTCGAAGCTGGACAGATCCTGTTCACCATCATAGCAACAGAGTCTTCCACTGTGCATGAGAGATGTCACGTGAAACACAGGCCTCCTTCATCAAAAGTAAGACATTTTACCCTGTCCGATAATCCTAACCCAGTCAGCCAGTCAGGAGAGCCCGCTTGGAAAGAGTGATCAGTACTCATCTGCTCTGTGACTTTCATGCGCTCATGTTTGAGAAGTGGGATGTTGTGAAGGGCACGACAGGGTTATCGACAAGAGAATGAATCACAGACACTGTTAATAGAGGGGCCGTGACATTATTTATCAAGTTTTATTCTTGCGTCCCAACTACTTCCCCTTGTCTGGCATCTAGTAGATGGTTAATAGCATGTGGCAGTTACATAATCTCCTGTCAACGTGTGAAGGGGTGGAGTCTAGCCTGTCAATCAGGTCATAGCCAATGTGGGCATAGCCTTCTCCTGCGGATTCTGGGAACTCCTGTCTTCCTTTCTGGAGGCAGGACACACACTCTCTCACTATGATGCATTCCTATTAACAAGCCGCATGGAACTAGGCTGATGGAGCCTGAGTCCTGGAACTGGGGGAGCCATGTGGAGACCCCTGCCAGCACTGAGATATTTCCACCGCCACTGGATCCACAAGACTTTCCATCCACTGGCCTGTGATCTTCCTGAATCATTGCATGTGTTGTGTGAGTCTGAAGAGGAATTTATAGGCTGGTATTGGACATATGGGCTAATATCGGACTTATGGACTTGACCTGGACTGGGCTGGGGTGTTTTCTTAATATACAATTACTCTTTGATATAAAGTTCTTTCTTTTCTTTTTAATCATTTTATCACAATACATACGTCAACTGTGTAAAGCAAATTTGTACATTCGTTGCCCTCATCATTCTCAAAACATTTGCTCTCCACCTAAGCCCCTGGCATCAGCTCCTCATTTCCCCCCTCCCTCTCCGCTCCCCCTTCCCTCATGAACCCTTGATCATGTATAAAGTATTACTTTGTCATGTCTTACACTGACCGGCGTGTCATATCTCACACTGTCCCTAATGCGCTTTCTTATACACACATGAGTCTCCCTAGGTTTGTTTCTCTAGTCAGCCCAGGCTAACACATAGCAGTTCAATGAATACATTCTAAAGCAATCCAGAATTTCTGGAGCCATAGGAACTGGATGAACCTCTGAAACCATTGCCCTGCGACCATCTTCGACCTTAAACTAAAAAGACTTCCTGAAGTCTTCTTAACACCAAATTGTACTTTAGCAAAACCAGTAAAAAGTGTCCACCCTGGACATTCTGCTCTCTTACAAAATGATCTGTACCTGATCACAGTGGCAATTCCAACTTGAACAATTAGATAGGGAGCTCAGGAGGCAGTGGGCTCATGTTATGGGGGCAGGATTCAGAGGTTCTTTCAAAAAATGGGGGTGAGAATGGTTGGACTGATTATGAATATAATCAGTGCCACCGAGTTGTACCTGCAGAACTTGTTGAATCAGCATATGGCCTGTGGTCTGTCTTCTCAACCACAAAAATAAATTATAAAAGAAAACTTGAATGAATATCTATGCTTTAGTGATGGAATAAATTTATCGGGTAAAAGGGTATCTTTAAGTCTGATTTTAAAAGGTTATTTTTCAGTCTTGTGCTCATTGTTTAAAACACCTCCACATCTTTCCCCTTGTGGCCAGGTCGAATTACCTGTTACTTTACCTGGTTCCTGCATACCCTCACCAAAGATCACTATTAATTGGCTGTATTTGTATGGACTCTCGTTCATACTGTAGGTCAAGGTACCTGAGTTTACTAGATCCACCAGCAAGTTGTGAGTAAAGTTATAATGACTTTTCGGTGCCATAGTTAAGATTGGAGTAAAGCTCAATGTACAGTATTTGAAAGAGCAATTTCAAAGATCTCGAAAGCAAGGTCCTATAGAGAAGAGGCTAAGTTCCACTGGGCAAAAAAGGCCCCTTGCATGCTAATATGCCAAATGAATAGACAGTCTGCAGATGCACTCCACAATTTTCCTGCTCTTTGGGGATTGTGCAATGAATATCTCCAGTTGAATTAGAGCTATTGTTGCAGCCTCCTCCCCCACTCTCCCTTCTCTCTGAAAATACATTTTTTAAAATGAAAATACATTTAAGATTCAGAACTCCCTGGCTTCTTAGGTACAATCATCATAATGAGGTTGGACTCCATATGTATATGTAAATCCTAAATACCATTTTTCTGTCTTGAAATTACGGTGACCAAAAAAGCAACTCATACATTTTGATCAGATCACAGTTATTTCTCTGGAGTTCAGGAATGATAATTGGGTTCACGGCCATATGTAAAGGTTTCTTCCATGGGTGCCACCGCCTTTGTGCTTTTTCAAAAGAATTAATAACACCTTCCTTCAGATACAATTAAAGGCAGTTATCACCAATCACAGCATAACGCAGTGTTTGATCATTGTCATACATCCTTTGAAAATTGTTCACTTGGATCCCTCTCTGAGACTGGGTCTCTAAAATAAGCCTACCAGGGTTCATGTGATATTCCCTTTCAGTGATCACTTCCCAGAGGCCAGGTTTCTGTGAGGGACAGGGAACAGATGAATGAGTGGGGCCCAGTCCTTGCCCTCATTCATCTGGTGGGAGAGAGAGAGGTGTGCACTTTAGAAGTGCAGTGCAGTACAAAGTCAGGTGTAACCTCAAACGTGTGAAGAAAATGGAGACGCGAAGATGATTTAGCTCGGGTGGAAGGGTAGAGCAAGAAGGTCATGATGAAATACCTTCTTGAGTTGGTCTTAAACTACGACTATGTGTCTTTAACCATTTCTGCCTGCATTTCAGTGCCCCATCTAGAACGACCCCCCAAAGCAGCTGGGAATGTATTAATGGCAACCGGGCAAGGGTCGATTACTTGACCTTGTTATATTTCATCCCTTACGCAGTGGGGTCCATCCAGGTTGTGCACCTCGGGGCAGGTATCCCTCCTCTTTTTGGAAAAGGACACCTGTTCTCAGCCCAGACACAGACACAGGAAACACAGCTGTTCTCTGATGTTCTCTTCCTGTTTCGCGAGTATTAGATCTCCAAGTGCAGTATCAGCACCCTCACCCCCGCCCCACTGCACCCCATCCCCGCCGGTGTCACTAGAACCATTTCACTGCATACATCTTGTCTCAGACTAAGTTTGACCAGATTCTAAAAGGCACTGGACTCCGGCCGGCTCCTCCTCTTGGACTGGTCATCCAGTGTCTCTCGCTGTCCACGCCCTGTGCTGTTTCTCCGTCTCTCACTGGGGGATGGCTGCCGTTAGTGACTCTCCTTGCATTGGGACTTTTGCTAAAAGAGAGGCCAACGGGGAGAAGGGGGCAATCTCCCACATTAGAAACTTCTGTCGCTCACCAAGGATCTAACGATTTCAAAACAGAACCACAGCGCACCTGAAGAAAATAAAGCCATGGCAATAAGACAAGTAGCTGATTGCGGTTTTGCTTTTTTGTAGATGTGTGTGGGAACAGGCGTGCTACTAAAATAAGTCGACTATAACTAAAATAGACGAATGCCAGTCAGGAGCTTGCCACAGCGTGCTTGTTAACACCTTGAAAACAGGGGGGTGTGGAAAGTACCAGGTGAAATCCAGGAATCCATCATTGCGTAGAGTTGTTTTCCTGTAGAATCAATAGGCACTCCTGTTTTGCACATAGCTCCAGGTGTTCCTTGACTCATAAAATTCCACTTAAAGCAGTAGTAACTGAATCTAGAATTGCCATCACGTAAATTCTCCATCAACAGATTGTGAAATTGCAACTCTCCTTATGTGAGCATTCACAACTTTCCCCCCCTGGCATTAACAGGGGTCTCCGATTGAGGACCATGGAAACCACGGTTGCAATGATCGAGAGAACTTCCGAATGATTTGTTTGCTGCGGCCGGTGGTGGGAAACGAAGTGAAAGGCTCGTTCCATCTTGGATTCCCTGATGCGATTGGGTGGAGCAGCTTTCGTAGAAGATCCGAGAACGCCGTTCTTGGAACTTTAGCACAACGGAATTCTGAGCTTTTATCATTGCAAAAAGACTGTTGAGATGATTTGTAGTATTAAATAAAATTGTCTCTGGGGGGTGAGGTGCCAGCCCCACCCGGTACTAGAACTCACTGGTTCAGTAATGCACAATTGTACGGTTGAGATATATAAACATTATATTAAAGTCATCGAGAGCATGAGAGATATTACAATAATACAGTCAGACATGTTACAATAATACAGTCAGGCATGTTACATAGTACCATCGCTCACCTCAGCCCAGCTTGGTGGTCCACGTGGAGAGAGGGGGAAGGGAAGGAAGGAAAGGGAACAAGGGAGAGGGGAGAGACCAGGGAGTGAGCAGCAAGGAGCTCAGAGTCCGAGAGGGAAGTTCCGCTGACTCACACCTATATACCTTTTGGGGGCAATCCAGCCCACTAATTACAGGTAAAGACATACATCACAGGAAGGGGCTGCACTATAGGTTACACAGCAATGAGAGGGTGGTCTCTGGGTCTCCATAGGAACATTATCAGTAGGGTGTAAACCCCTCCTACAAGAGCCTGTCCATTGTCCCCAGAGGCAGGGAACAGGCCCACCCCTGTGGAGGGATGAGACAGCAGTCTGGCAACTGATTCCCTCAGGGGAGGGAATGCCTGCGCCTGCGCATCTAACCTCCTCCCACAATGATTGATTGATTGACTGATATCACCGAGTGTGACTTTACAGATAATTGAGGGTGAAATTTGGAACAGGAATGGCGTGGCCTGATTGTTCCCTCCCAGGCGAGCCCCGCTGTCTGCCTGTTACAGCCAAGTAGCCCTCAGAGGTAGGGCAATCCAAGGATGGCCGCCATTAGCTGGGGATCCATTTGGAGCTGTGGATGGTACGTAAGAGTACAGCTTCTGAGCTAGAGCGTCTAAGTTTAAATCTTGGCTTTGCTGCTCACTTGCTACTCTGTTATTTCGTTTCCCCGGGCCTTAGTTTTCTCATTTTTAAGATGAGAACGATAGAACTGGATCTATCTTATGAGGATGGCAGGGAATGAAATGAGTTTTCAGCCTTGCGAACTGACACGTAGGTCAGTGTTCCTCTGTGACACCCTCCTCCTCGCTCCGATTGCCATCACCATCTGCACCTCTCCCTCGCAAAACACTGAGCTATTGCGGTCGCCTCTTGGCGTTCCTGAGCCTCTCCCCATTATCTGTAAAGACTACCAGCCAGTTTACTAGAAATAACGTTGCAGTCTAATTGGAATTTAAACACGACTGGTATTAGTCAGGGTTCAGTAATAAAGCAGAACCAGGAGATTCGTTATAGCCTGCAGGGATCAGTTACCCAATAAGGACAATGTTTAGGACATCTACTAAATAGGGGGACCAGTCGCCCTATGCAAAGACACACACGTGCCTTTCCGCACACAAGGAAAAGCAAGCACTACGGTACTTTCTACCATCATGCTGGCTCAGAGCACCACCCCCGAGGATTTCCATGACAGTAACTGTTCAGGGGAGTAGAAAGTACAGTCTTTCTCCTTCTGAGCTGCTGCTGGTTTCAAACTCCTGACCATATGGATTGCAGCCCAACACATAGCCACTACACCCCCAGGTCTCCTTTGTACCACAGGGTATGACACTAAATGAAGCTGATACCGGTCCCAGTGCTTGAGGATGAAGCAGCCGGATATGAAGATAATACCTGGGCATGAAGGTGCCCATGCTCAGGATTGTTTGAGCTTGGAGGTCCCCGGGCACTTTAACACCTTCATTGACATCTGTCTCCTATAGGTTCCTCCAGCATAGAGGGAACTCCTTATCTTGGCAGGTTTCTTGGGAGTATACTGTCCAGCATGACTTCTACAACATTCACCCAATTTGCAGCTATATCCAACATGAGCATTTAGTGGACGGGCACGTTATATTAACCCATCCTACAGGTCTGAATTAACCTGTGAAGAAATAATACACCTAATAAATGATAAAATTTGATCAGCTATTTTCAGTGACATAAACATAACTCGATATCTCAGTGTGTCTGTGGATTGATTCCACACCTGATCTTCCTCCCACAGATAAGCTAAGTATCCTTTTAAGATACATATTGCCAACAGATGGAATATCTGTTAAGCAATTCATCACATTTACTAGCTTAAAAAGATACCACTGAAAAAATTTCAAATCAAGTAATTCACTTCGCAGAATTTGCAAAATTGATTTTTCTAACTATGGAGACCAGACCTATGACAATGCTGCCAATATGTCAGGGATATATAAAGGCATGCAATGGGGAATTTTAGAGAGTGATAAATGTGCCATTTTCATGCCATATGCCGCACACTCCTTTAATTTTGTAGGACCAGCACATGCGATGTTTGTCCAGAAATAGTCGATTTTTTTCCTTCCTAATCTTCAGTTACTCTGCCTGTATTTTTGCCATATTTCTTCACCAGTGGTCAGTTCTGAAAACATATTTAGACAATGATTATTAGAATGTTTTTCAGACACACACTGGAAAGTGCAGGCTGGAACTAGGAGTCCAATCCAACACTCAGAATGGAGTCAAACACCCAGACTCTAGGTGCCTTAGAGGACCAGGCACAAGGAGGAGATCCGAAAAGAGAAGCTGAAAGCATCACCAACAAAGCCCGTAGGCCGGAGCCTCTATTTAGGTTCCTTTTGTAGAATAACGGGGTGCAGCATTCTCATCAGACAAGACTAGCATGCTGTGTTAGGGTTCTCTAAAGAAACAAAACCAGAATGCTAATAATTATATATATATTTATACAGATAGATAGATAACATAAGAAATAAACAGTTAATTGAATTATAAAGCAGTACAAATGGCTCAGTGCAACTCACTCCCATGAGACAGTTGTGAGACACTGGCAGTCCTTCAAGTCTTGAGGGCCGCCCGCCGGGTAGTCCTCTGTAGAGCAATTCAGGCTATCCAGGCACAGGCAGCAAACAGCAAGCAAAGCAGGTCACTAACAGTCAGCCAGATGACAGGGTCCGACAGTCCCCAGCTCAAGAGATGTAAATTCCAATGGTGTGGCAAAGCAGGTCTTGAAGGAACCTCACATTACAGCGACACAGTCCCCAGGTTAGGTGTCCCACAGGTAGTGTAGCTTGCAAATTGAGGCACAGAACAAGCAAGGCAGCCACACACTGGTCCAGTGATCAAAGAGCAAGAGACAAAAAAAGGTAAGGCTCACGGAGCCATTTATCTCTCCACCCTTCAGTTAATCCCACAAGTGTTTATCGGCCAGGTTGGCACAATAAACTAACTACCTCACACGCAAGATTCAGAAGTAAGTTTAAGTCACTCATAGCTCCACCAGCCATCAACAGGGCATTTGTATAACTTAAAAGGAAAAATTTGGAAACAACACAAGAAATATTGCCACATGCTGATCACGAAGCAGTGCACCAGTGCAGATGCGTTTGGAAGAAACAAGTCAATGACAGGTGGGCTCCAGAAATGCTGAGGGCCAGAGATCAATTCCACAGAACCTCATCCTAGACCACCATGGACACTCATGAAGCCTGCGTGAAAAGAAAGGCTTAGGTGTATGAAGTTCTTTGAAATAAATGTTCCTTCTTAAAAAAATATGGATCTACATCAGCGGTTCTCAACCTGTGGGTCGCGACCCCTCTGGGGGTCAAACGACCCTTTCACAGGGGTTGCCTGAACCAAAACAGTAGCGAAATTACAGTTATGAAGTAGCAACAAAAATAATGTTGTGGTTGGGGAGTCAACACCACATGAGGAACTGTATGAAAGGGTCACGGCATTAGGACGGTTGAGAACCACTGCTCTACGTGATGAAGAAGGAGGAGGACAGCCGAGAAAGTCATGCCGGTTTATCTCAGTGACCCCTGTGTGCAGAGAAGAACAGTAGGCCACTGGGTTCTCAAGATGTACTGGGAGCAAATGACCAACCCTGTCTTCCAGGGCACCTCTAGGTAGGGTCTAACTCGAAGTCAAGTCCTTAGAGGTTTGTGTCAGCCAGGGCTCCTTTGGCCACTTGTGAGCAGTGGTGAATTCTCATGAAAGAATGTGAATTCCCAGTGGTCAAAGTGGTGAATTCTCAGAGACACAGTCAGGTTGGGTGTAAAGAGTTTTAAAATCTAGAACTTGTTTTGTTAAATCAGTGGGAAAATGCCTGATCAACTCTTACGTTGCAACTACACTAATTTCTATCACTCAGCAATTGATGGGTTTTCTTTGACCAAGGCATGGCTTGGGAATTTGGTAAGCTTTGAATTCTGCCTCTAAGTCTTTGAGATAAATTATATTACAACACATGTACTTGTTTTGCATGGTGCTTCATAATTTTTTTGTTACCAGAAAAAGATCTCAACTAGGCAGGGGGAGAAACAAAGCACTCCCACTAACACCTAAATCATTCAACTACCCAAGTAGTGTTAGGCTATTTTTTACTGTAACAACCAATGCGCTTCAAGCCACTATGTCCCAAAGTGAGGAATACCGCCCCGTAGGGGTCACTGGAACCATCCAGAGAGGCTGCAGAAGCAGATACCTACACTTTATTCCAGACTATAGTTCATATTACAAAGTTTTTTAATTTCCAGATGAGCACTGAGTTCTTTGGGGTTTGGGTTTGTTTGTTTTTTCCTAAAAGGAGCTCAGTCGACCAAGGAGGTCTGAGAACCCAAGCTTTAAACACAAAACTGGGTTTTATCACTAAAAATTAAGCCATGGGGATCAATCCACACCGAGCCTTGTCCGCTTCCTATATTCCCTTTACTTTTTCTCATGGAGAGGGGGAAAAGCTTTACTTTTATGGATGTTCCTAAATAGTGATTTGTAACTGGTTTTCAGTTTTGTGTGCACATACCAGGATAACTCAAAAAGTATCACTGCCCTATGCAGTTCATAGAGATCTTTAGTAAACAAAAATATCAAGACTCGAAGCTATTGTTTCTCAACACATCCTCCGTGTACAGCTGTATACTTCTGTGGGTGGTTTTCTCATCTCTAATCTTTCTGCAGAGAGGTATGTACCCTCCCACCCGCACCGGGTCAACCAGCAGTTGTGTCATCCTCAAGGAAATCAAACTGTGCTCCTTTCAAATGGTCTTTGAGTTGGAGGGACAACATGAAGTCTGAAGGGACAGCATTGGGGCTATCAGGTAGATAGGGGTAAGAGCCTCCTAGCCTAGCCCTTGCTACTCTTGACGAAGGACGAGGTGCATTGTCATGACGAGAAAAAAAGTCAATAGAGCAACGTGCCTGCCCTTTTCCTTCCCAGGGCACTTTTCAACTTCCTTTTTTTAAAAAACATTTTATTAGGGGCTCATACAACTGTTATCCCAATCCATACACACATCAATTGTGTAAAGCGCATTTGTACATCATTCTCAAAACATTTTCTCTCCACTTAAACCCCCGACATTAGGTCCTCGTTTTTCCCCTCCCTCCCCGCTCCCCCCTCCCGCATGAGCCCTTGATAGTTTATAAATGGGTATTTTGTCATATCTTGCCCTGTCCGACGTCTCCCTTCACCCACTTTTCGGTTGTCTGTCCCCCAGGGAGGAGGTCACACACAGTTCCATGTCATCGGTTCCCTCTTTCCTACCCGTTCTCCCTTTACCCTCCCTGTTTTGCCACTCACACCACTGGTCCTATAGGGCTCATCCGTCCTGGATTCCCTGTATTTTCAGTTCCTATCTGTACCAGTGTACCTCCTCTGGTCTAGCCAGACTTGCAAGATTGAATTCGAGTCATGGTAGTGGGAGCGGGGAGGAAACATTTAGGAACTAGAGGAAAGTTGTATTTCTCATCATTGTTACATCGCACCCTGACTGGCTCATCTCCTCCCCGAGACCCCTCTGCAAGGGGATCTCCAGTGGCCTACTAATGGGCTTTGGGTATCCACTCCGCACTCCCCCCATCATTCACTATGGTAAGATTTTTTGTTCTGATGATGCCTTATACCTGATCCCTTCGACACCTCGTGGTTCCTTAAAACGTCCTCATGATAAAAGCTCCCGTTTTGTCCTGTGTTCTAGAAAATCTATCAAGTTCACACCTTTGTAATCCCTCCACTCAATAGTCACTATAACCTTCTGAGCTGACCTCAGCCTTACATACACCAGGCCAGCAAATTCCCTCAGAAACCACTGTGTGGATTGGTCCTTTATTTTCAAAGGCAGCCTAGTGAGACAAAAACAAGCGCATGACTGATAGAACTCATTTGAGGCCATCTATGGATGACAGAGACACATTTCAGCATATTTGGTTGGGAATAAACCCAGGCATGTATGAACCAAACCTTAGTAGCAATACCTTTTGACTTAGACTCTTACTTGTCTCTTTAAGTGGACATAAAACCTCTTACACTGTACCTATGCCTTTACACGCACCAACTCTACATGCGTAGCCCTCGGTTTCATGAGGGCAATGGGAAGCAGCATGGAGTCGGGATAATAATTCAGATTGCTAGGAGTCGTATTTTTGCTTCACCCCTCATTGCTCTTCTAACCTTGAGTTAAATTACGTGCATCTCTACCTCTGTTTTTTTTGAGTGATCAGATGTCCCTTTGCATCCATCCTGGTGAATATTTCTCAACAATCGTGGGGTTTTCCTTACCTCAGATGTGGTTTGAGATTGGCTTATGGTTGACCAGCATTGGCTCTTAGTCTTTGAGATAAGCCAGGAGATAAAGAATAGTTATGACACATGTTCCTATCATGTGGGGCACTTCATAATTATGACCTGCAGGAAAACTCAAGTAGAGGAACAAGGCAGTCATGTTAACACCCGAGCCTCGTTAAAGTTCCAACTTCTCTTAAAGAAAGTCTAGGTCACAGGGGTCCTCAAGGTACGGCCCGCGGGCCACATGCGGCCCGCTGAGGACATTTATCCGGCCCACCGGGTGTTTTTGCTGCCATTGCCTGCCCTGCTTAGCAGCCCACTCGTCCAGTGTGCATAGGAATTTGTTCATAGTTTGTTTGTTTTTTTAACTATAGTCTGGCCCTCCAATGGATCAGAGGGACAGTGAACTGGCCCCCTGTTTTTAAAGTTTGAGGATCCCTGGAAGACAAATGAGTACCAGAGGCATTTCCTTTCTGTTGTAAAGCTTTCACAGGGGTTTGAACATAACTGCGAAAGTGAAGGAAGTAGGATTTCCTAAAGGGTCAAGTAGTATGGTGGTGAGGGACCAAGGGAACAAACAGAAGTGAATTCCCAAGATTGTATATAAATGTTAACTCCTGAGATGAAGCGGATACATTATAGTAGCTAGGCCCTTACCCTAGGGAAGAATCTTATTTGGAACAAAAAAAATGTGCAATACAAAAATAAAATGATTGTCATTGTATTTAAAAGGCAAATAAGAAAATGCCAGGAAGGTTGGGGAAAAGGCATCTCCCAGTGGAGCTGTTCTCCTTAAGCAGCATACCAACCATCCCCCTGCCTGGAGAGAGTGAGACATTGGCAGCACAGGCCCCGGGGCCCCTCATCTTTGTGTGTGTCCTTTCTCTGCAATATGACTTTGCCCCTCCTCTCACCAAGATGGGGCTCCTATTTTTCTAACCCCTTGAATCTTAGCTGACTGCATGACCTTCCTTTACCAATAAACTGTAGCAGAAGTGGTACTCTGGGAATTCTAAGCCTAGGACGCAATATGCCTTGCGGCCTGTGCTCTGACTCTTTCATATCCATCACACATGAAAGAGTGTGATGAAAGGGGATTTTAAGTGATAGACGTGACTGAGGGGATTGAAGTGATAAGGGTGACATAGCTTAAAGTGCCTTGCCTATGGGTGCTTCATGACCCTGCATGAAATTTATTTCCAGCGGACTCGTTCTCGCACACGGGAGCTCATATCAGTTTCGTTTGTGGTTCTGCGGATTCCCTTCCAGTGTGTCGCCCCTTTTTCCTTGTGCCTTATCTGCTTAGCATCTATGGGTCTTGACTTCAGACAGCTGGTGCATCTTTTTAGTTGATGCCATAAGCACCTGCTTATCTTCTTTCTTTACTGGGTGATCTGAACCTGGTGATGCCTTAATTCAGTGTTTCCCATGGTGGGTGATACCTGGGGGCCTGCAAAAACAGATGCCTACACTCTATTCTGTATGATGGGCTAACTGCAAAGGTTATTAATTGCTAAGAAGTGCTCAGAAATTTGTTTTTGGAAAGGGGTGGTAAGCAAATAAATTTGGGAACCTATGTCTTAATTGCTTCCTGTGTTAGTCTGGGTAGACTAGAGAAACAAAATCCATACACACTCTATTCCATAAGAGAGAGTTTTATATAAAGGGTAAGTGTACATTAAGAAAACATCCCAAATGAGGAGCTAACTCCAGGAATCCAAGTGGAAAGCGAATTTTGAGAATGATGAGGGCAACAAATGTACAAGTGTGCTGTACACAATTGATGTATGTATGGATTATGATAAGAGTTATATGAGCCCCAATAAAATTATTTAAAAAAGAAAAAGAAAACATCCCAACCCAGTCCAGTCCAAGCCCATAAATCCGACATTATCCCATATGCCCCACCCCAATCTCCAAAGTCCTCCTCAATCTCACAAAACACATGCAATGACACCGACTGCAGGAGGAAAGCCGAGTCAGTGAGAGTGTAAGCATCTCAGCACTGGCAGGGGTCTCCACACGGCTGCTCCAGCACCCAGGGCTGCATCGGGGTAAGCCATGTGGCTTCTCCTCAGGGATGTCTCACAGGAAGTGAGCCTTGCCAACTGAGGCAGAGAACTAGCTAAGGCAGCCACACACTGGTCCGACCATCAGAGAAGAGAAAAAGAAAAGCGCGCTCACCAATTCATTTATCTCTCTGCTCTTCAATTAATCCCACATGTGTTCATTGGCCAGGTTGGTACAGTAAACCTTCACTATCACACTTCCCATTCAGAAAAGTGGGCTGTGCACAACTTTGAATCCATCAAATCCCAGCCAACTCTCGTTGAGGGAAGAGAGACTGATACATTTTTGTGTCCATAAAGATGCTTTATTGATATTGGGATTAAATTTTTCCTTTAATTTTTATTTTTTCAACATTTCTTATTTTGAGTTTAATGTTATTATAACTTCATTAGCTTTTTTCTACTAAAGACGATTTATTTTTAAAATTATTATATTTTTGAAGACTACCTTAAAATAGGTGGCTTTCAAGCAAAAATGAAAAACTGCCTATTTGCATAGACTTCTGATACTCAATTTTTAGTATATATTCCTTCCTTCCTTCTTTGCCGCCCCCCAACCCCACATCCCCCATAAGTCTTTTATTCTCTATAAAGAGCCTATTGGGTGGTGCTCAGTTGTGTCCCAATTAGAAGAAAAGAAAGTATTCCCAGTTTGTGAGTCTAGAGAATGGGTGTCATTAAGAAACGTTCCCGTTCGCGAGGAATCAAGTCTAGATAAGGCAATGAAAATTTCCCGTGTCGTTGAGACACTGGTAGGCCCTGTCCCTGACCCCTCGCAAGCAGGCCATTTTGCAATCTGGAGCCTGGCAGATGAGCCTGAACAGAACTGATTCCAGGGACATAAGACACAGCACACTCTTCTCCATTGATTTATGCCTGGTCCAGTCCCCACATTTTCCCAATGAGCAGATCACTTAATTTCTACTGTATCTCCTGGGCCGTGGTTGGGAGGGAGGCAGACAGTGATGTATCCTCTGTGCAGCAATGGAGCCCCATGTTTTTCTGGAAGGAAACTGCATCTATGCTCACTTGTAGCTAGGAAGCCTTCTCGATCTGAGTCCCACTGGAGGGGCAGAGTATTTGACTGGAAGGACATGACAGCAAGAACAGGGGCTGCCTTCGCTCACTCCTGTCACACCATTCCCCAACACGGCGCCTGGCTCCAAAAGATGCCCAAGCAACGTTTGTGTCCGACCAAAGGAGGTGCTAACCTCCATCCCTGGAATGATATTATTCTTTCCTCGAAAGACAAAGTTGTGGACTAGAAACTTGGATGGGCCAGAACTCAGGAGACTCGGGGAGAATATGGCAGAGGAGAAAGAGCATGGGTGCCAGGTGACCGAGTCCCAGCCCTCCTGCTCTTTGACCGTATCACTTCTGATGGCGCTGCATACCCCACTGGGAGACCTTAGCTGGTGCACAGAGTAAGCGATGGTGGTTCAAGTCCGCCTAGAGCCACCTGGAAAGGAAGAGCTGGCTGTCTCCTCCTGAGAGGACACAGCGGCTGACAACCGGCAGGAGCTCAGTTCTGCTCTGGCGAGAAGTTGAGTCAATGGGAGCTTCCCTTTCTTTGTGCTTCCCTTTCGACCGCTGGAAAGCCAAGGGCATAACCACCACCTCCAGGCTGCGTGTGGGGATGAAGTGATATAGGGCATTCAGGAGTAACGCACAGAGGCCTGGCATAGCATGGCATGCTTCAACAATGGCAAATCATTCGATGGAGATAGACCCAGGATTCTTGGGAGAGAGAGAAGAGATGAAGCAAGAGAGAGACAGGTGTCGGGCTTCAAGCAACCACAGACTTGCATGCCAGACGAATGGGTTTGAATTTAATCCTAAAACCTTTGGACATCACTGAAGGATTTTAAATAAGGAAAGGAACTGCACTCTCTGATGTGCATTTAATAACAGTGTCACTGCTGAGATCACTGTCTCTTTGCCTTTCTAGCCTTTCCCCTGAGTCACTTCTACGCTGACTCTGGTCTCCCATATCTCTGTACATCTCACAGAGCAGGCCATGGTGTCTTGGCCTCGGCTTGGAGCATACACTACTCTGTTTCTCAAGAATGTGTTTTGCCTCCTTAGTGCATGAGAACTCTTAGTAGCCAATGGCAGAAAACCCAGCTCAAACTGGCCTATACCCTTGGGGCATGTATTTGATCCAAACCAGCTCCCCACACCTCTGCATTTAGGGCTCAGACAACACCAGCAGGACCTGAGCTCTCTCGCTCTCTCCATTTGTGTCCCCACTGCCCTCAGACAAGGTCTTATTACTTGTGATGAAAAAACGACCAGGGTTTTTCAAATCATTTCATTAGGGGCTCCTACAACTCTTATCACAATCCATACACACATCCATTGTGTCAAGCACATTTGTACCTTCATTGCCCTCATCATTCTCAAAACATTTGCTCTCCACTTAAGCCCCTAGCATCAGGTCCTCATTATATCCCCTCCCTCCCCACTACCCCCTCCCTCATGAACCCTTGATAATTTATAAATTATTATTTTGTAGTGACCAGTTTTATAAGCCTACATCTTGTTCCCTGAGCCACATTTGCAGGAAGTGAATACCTCTCACCCCAAACCTCACTGTAGTCTCTTGTGGGGTTACGGACCCACTTCTTAAACAACCAATGATGTCATGAGAGTGGAACGTTCTCAATGAACAGGACTGTGTCATATTTTCACTCTAAAGGTTAGGACAGGTGCTACATTCAAGTTGATTCAACCAAACCATAAGAACAGAGAGTTGTAATGTGGGAGATGGGGTTCCTAGTAAGTCAAGATACTTGTTCCTCTAGAGGCGAATGGGTGTTAGCCTAAGAACCATCCACTGCCCTTGCACCTGCTAACACCCACTCTTAGCGTATAGATGCAGCCTGCTTGCTTCTTCCTCTTGGATCCCTCTGTGATCCCTCGCGAGGCAGCTCACATAGCATTGCAAGGGACCGTTTCCTCATTTCATTCTCCATGAACGGTCACGGATTATCTGGCATATTTCCAGAACCCGGGAGGAAATTCAGACACTGTTTGCTGTGGCCATGCAATGGATAGCTAACTAGGAACCTGAGAGACCCGTTCATGATGCATTACAGCAGAGAGGAGGTCCAGGAGCATGGAAGAGAGGATCCTCGTGTGCGAACTGGCACGAATGCAGAATCTGAAGGGTTTGCTGCAGAGTTAGATGGGGCTTTGAGCCAGAAAGATGTGTCTAAACTATAACCTGCTTTCTGGCTCCTGGCTAACAGGAGTTTGGGATGCAAGGGGTTAAGTTGGATAGCTAAGCCGCCTTTGAGATTGACCCTGGGCACTCTTCAACTTGAGAATGACAGATAAAACCTGGGCGAGGACTGGAGACCCCCTTGCAGAGGGGTCTCGGGGAGGAGATGAGCCAGTCAGGGTGCGATGTAGCAACAATGAGAAATACAACTTTCCTCTAGTTCCTAAATACTTCCTCCCTGCTCCCACTACCATGACTCGAATTCGACCTTGCAAGTCTGGCTAGACCAGAGGATGTACACTGGTACAGATAGGAACTGGAAACACAGGGAACCCAGGGCGGATGATCCCTTCAGGACCAGTGGTGTGAGTGGCGAAACTGGGAGGGTAGAGGGAGAGTGGGTTGGAAAGAGGGAACCGATTACAAGGAACTGTATGCGACCTCCTCCCTGGGGGACGGACAACAGAAAAGTGAGTGAAGGGAGACCGGACAGGGCAAGATATGACAGAATAACAATCTATAAATTATCAAGGGCTCATGAGGGAAGGGGGAGCAGGGAGGGAAGGGAAAAATGAGGAGCTGATGCCAGGGGCTTAAGTGGAGAGAAAATATTTAGAGAATGACGAGGGCAATGAATGTACAAATGCGCTTTACACAATTGATGTATGTATGGATTATGGTAAGAGCTGTACGAGCCCCTAATAAAATGATTAAAAAATAGAAATTAAAAAAAAAAACCCTGGGCGAGGAGAGGAAACCAGAGAGGTGTTTCAGAATGGGAAGAGACTCTCTGGGAGCCAGTGTATTTCAGTAAATGTCTTTTTCCTAATGTGGATGTTGTCTGTTAGATTCCACAATATTGATCTGGAATACTTCACTGTCGTGTCATGTAGCTCAAATGTTTCAGGCAAACCAATCAGCGAGATCACTAATCCAATAAAACTTTAAATAAGGGGACTAGAGAGTAAAATTTGAATCGCAGACTAATGAGGAGGAGACAGGCCTGTCCACCAATGGACAGCCTCGTTCTTCCTTACAGCCAAGTGATCATCTCTCCCTGGACCCTGGTGCACAGAACTCAGATGCTGGCTCCACACGATGGAAAGCCCACAAATGGCGCCGACAGGCCTGTGGTGACTTTTAAAGACTCTTCATTTCTGGCCCTGATAGTCCCTTTTATCTTTGGCTACCTTTGTTCAGAGTTTTTATTACATCTTCTAGGAAGAAGAACAACGGAGATTGGATCTGGCAGGTGAGAGTGAAAAGGAAAGTAGATGCTTCCTGTGAGGTGTGTGTGACTGTACTCACCTATTTATAATCAAGACTCAGAAAGACGAGCGGGGGGGTTGACCTGCCCTAGGGGGGTAAATGGTGGGACTGAGTTAGGAATTACCAGACTCCAGAGTCAGGGTAGAAATCCCAATCAAGACTTGTTCTTATAATTAACAGCAAGAATTTAATTTTTTTTTAAAAGAAAAATCAGTAAGGAACCGATTTCAGTGGGGAAGACCGCCATGTAGAACTTGATGGGTCACCTAGTGGATGGGGCTCAACCAAGTGTCTAGGCAAGAACCATGCTGCATGGCTTTTACACTGAGCTGCCTGCCAACAAGCAGGGGCACCGGCACCGAGTCCCAAAGCAGCGTTCTTGCTTCTTGAAGTATAAAACGGGACAACACAAGGATGGCTTGACTTCTCCCCAGAGCTTTTCAGACATTTCTTAGCCATGGGGGAGCTGCATAGGATATAAATTAGACTCGGGTCTAGGGTCAGGAAGGATCAGGGACTTTAACACAAATGTCGATATTTCACCACAAACCCAACTCTTTTCCTAGAATGGTGCACAGTACCCTAAAGGATGAATAATGCATATTCTCTCTCTTCCCTTTACTCAGTTCCTGTTTCTTCATTTCTGACGTGTTTATTCTCTTCCCTGGTTCTGTATTCCTTTCTCTCTGTCCTGTGTCTCTCCATGCCTTCTTGTCTGTTGACTGGGATTTCATTTCTTTAAGGTGGCGCGTACCTGTGTCGGAAGCTGCGTCCTTATCCTCCTGTAGATGAGACACCAAATGCTGTGCACTTAGCCCTGTGACCGGCGTTTACGTTGGTTTTCTGGTTCGCTACCTTTCCTCCTGTTTGTGCGCCATGTATTTAGTAATAGACTCTCATCAGCGGCAGTGACCTGGCCCAGCCTTCTCTCTGGGTCCTCGGGCTGCCCCGGCCTCTCAGCCACGGGGTGGAGCCCATCTTCCAAGTGGGAGAGACAGAACCATTCCCTGCGAGGCTCTGTTCTCTGTGCACTTTGGCCTTTGTAGCATCTCAGCAGCATTGGTAATTGAGGAATTACCCATAAACACCATCTGGGAGTCTGGAATCGCCTTGTCCAGCCCTCTGATTAAGAAGGCTGTCTCCACAATGTGCCCAGACATGTGAATCTGTTTCTCCTCATGTCCTCGCAGATCCGTTTTGCCGTATGAAGTGAATGTCTAACTACAGTTAACGAAAGGAAGCTAGGCAATTTTCATTTTCTTCTTAAAACGGTCATCCCAAGAAATAAAAAAAAAAAAAGAAATGATAGAATCTTTATTTGTGGTAGAAGAAATTCACCCAGACCATTCATGACTTAAAATGGTACAAACTCCAAATAGATAAGCATTATCTTGACTTTGCTTGATAACATGGTTGAAGTCATATGAATTTTTAAAACACATCATCTTGGCGACCTTTTCTCTCCTGGCGACCTTTAGCCACCAGATTGTGACTAACTGTGCAGGATTCAAGAAGCACTTTTGTTTCCATGGCTATTTGTGCCCTTGAAATCCTTAAGAGCACATGTACTGAAGAATGGGAACTCCTTTGCAGTCATCTGTGTACTTCAGTAAAGGAGTTTTTGACGGTGATAGACTCTTTATCTTAGATTGCACACTGTTAGTCTGGGATACTTCACTGCAGTAGTATCTAAGCTGAACTGTATCTCTAAGCTGAACGCCTACAAGAAGATTGCATGATCACAAAGACGTGGGCTCAGAAAACATGGTCATTTATGTGGTACCGATATTCGACTCAACCTTTGCTTTCTAGTTTAGAAATCTAGAGAAATGCAAAATTTTGGAGAGTGATGCCAAATAAGTCAATGCTGTTGCTTAAAAATTATTAGTATTGATATTACAATGCCATCACCATTAGCATTGTTAGTGTTAGGTTTTAATTGGAAGGGAAATAAGCCAACAGATATGTTGCACTATTAATATTTAAACACTGGCTATGAAAACATAGTATCAGATTATAAAACATGCACTGGCTATACCAGGACACCTTTAAAACCTATTTTTAAAAAATTCTTCTCTGGCACAAGAGAAACCAGTGAATGCTCCAAGAAGCAGGTCATTCTGAAATACCTAAGGGTAGATCTTTTATGGGAGTGCTTAAATATCTGATACCTTCTTTGGAAGGAAATAAAACGAAATTGCTTTGAGTACTGCCTTTCGGGAATAAAGCAGCCTTTGTGGCTGAAACATCAAGAAGAAAATAGTACAATTTCCTTCTAAGGTTTTTGCCATGTTGTCGTATAGTATATTAAAGAAATCTGATTTATAGTGATGAGTTATTAAGAAGAAATTGAAAGTTTCCCAACCCAGGGACTTTTACATGCAAAATTTAAGAAGCCCATTATAGTCCATTAGTTTAAAAGGTAAACTTATTAAATCCTTCATGATAAAATAGCTATCTGAGATTTTATGGTAGCATTAAAAAGGCATGGGCAGCATTTTAAGACTGGTTATAATATACTTCCTTGGCTCCCATTGCAGCTGGTGGTAGCTAGTGTGTAATGTGATGATTTAAATAAAGATGATTTAAATCCGTCCTCCTGTAAAATGAGAGGAAGATTCCCCAGAGAAACTAAATTTAAGAAATGATGTAAGTGGGGTTGAGAGTCAAGTGACAGGGTGACTGGAGGGAAATCTTGTGGTCTAGAGTCCAGAGGGGACACATTAGTAGGAATCCCTTGCAGGCCCGTGTTCTGGATGCCCTTCACGAAGCGCCCACAGGTGCTGGCGACCCATGCCCCATACCTGCCAGGGGGCACACACAGGGTCACAATTGTGTTTTCTCTAGAGCAAAGCAAATCACAGGATACCACCTGTGGATCCCTGCCTTGTTTTAATCTTGGTTTATACTAATCCTTCAAGTTGATCAGCACCAAAAAAGAGAATTGTAGGATTTTGTGTTTTGTTCTTTGAAATCAAGGTCAGTGTCACAAAAGAATCCCAGGTCTGTTTCAGGCTTACTTTTCCTCCGCTGCGTAGTCCCCCTCAGACCACGGTTCAGATCGCATGGATAAGGAATCGGGTCGGTTTCTAAGTCTGTGATGCCTCTCTCTCTCTTAAGGATAACTTGAGTTTTTTGTTTTTATTTATGTGTGTGTATTTTCCTTTCCCCCTTTTTGTTTATGGAATGTGATACTTTCAAGAAAAGACAATCTGTGTAGTAGCACAGGCTCTCATCACATCAGTAACAGAATCTCATGAACCTCCCATATACCGTATATACTCGAGTATAAACCCACCCAAATGTAAGCCGAGGTACCTAATTTTACCACAAAACGGCATTAAAAAGGTGCTGAAAACTCGGCTTATACACGCATATATACGGCATGTGTTTCTTCATCCCCTGCTCTCTGTTTTCTTCTTTTTCCCTCCAAACTCTCCTCTCCCCTCTATTAGCCTCCCTTGACCGACCCTGGCCTCATCGTAGACTTTAGAATGTTAGCCTTTCATTTGAAAACCACTTTTCTTTTTCCTGATTTTCCTTTATAAAAACGGTGCCGTAAGATATCTTTCTTTATGAGATTGCCAACTTTGCTGAGTATAACGTTCTCTGATGTCTTAAGAAGTTTGACAGACTTGTTGTTTTGAAAGGATTCCTAATGTTCTTTTGTATGGTTGTGGTAGGGTTGGTTTATCCATTCCTCTATAGTTGGGGTTTTTTATTGTTTCCATCGTTTTGCTTTCTAGAAAATGCTCTAATAATATAGGTGTGCATATGTCTGTCTGTGTTTTGTTCTGTATTTCTTTAGGTTATATACCCAGTAGAGAGATGGTATTTGATTTGCATTTGTTTAAGGAAGGCAAGGTATCATAAGGTATTTGATTTGCAGTTGTTTAAGGAATCATGATGCTGATTTCTGTATTGCTTGTACAATTCTACAGTCCCATAGCAATGTGTGTTCCAATTTCTCCATGTCTTCTCCAGCATTTATTATTTTGGGGGTGTTATTTTGTTTGTTTTTTAAGTTTCACTAGTAGTGTCCGTGTGAGGTAATATCTCATTGTTGTTTTAGTTTATTTTTCTCTTAGAGCTAATGAACTCAAACATGCCTTTATATGCTTGTTGGCTGCCTGGATGTCATCTTTAGTAGATTGTCTATTCATGACTTGTGTTTATTTTTTATTGGTTTATTTGTATTTTTCTTATTAAGGTGTCACAGTCTTCTGTAGATTTTTGAAATTAGTCCTTTATCTGATAACTCATGGCTAACTTTTTCCCCCAATATGTGAGTTCTCTTTAAACTCTTTTAATGAAGTTTTTTGGTGCACATGAATGTGTTTTAGAAGGTCCCACTTTCATAGTGTGGGTATTTTTCATTATGTTTGGTAGTATATTTAAGCCTTGTATTAGTGCCTACAAGTTTGTCCCTATTTTTTCATTGATGGTCCTTATGATTCTATGGTTTATATTTAGTTCTTTAATCCATCTTGAATTCATTTTTGTACATGGTTTGAGGTGTAGGTTTTGTTTCATTCTTTTGCTGATGCAAATCCAGCTTCATTTATTGTAAAGACTATCTCTTCCCCCACTTAATATAGCCTCTTACTTTGTTTTTATTTAAAAGTGTTTTGTTTCTCCCAGGAAACTTTCCATATAAAGTGTGTGATACATTTTTTCCATTTCTTAGAAGAATTGTGCGGGGAATTAGATTGGACTTGCATTAACTTTATAAAGTATTTTTGGTAATATTGACATTTTACTATAATGGAACATTCTTCCATTTGTATAAGTCTCTTGTAAAATTATTTTATAGTTTTCTTTGCATAAGTCTTTTTGTTTCTCTGAAGATGTCTTTCTAGATATTTTTATCTTTTGGGCAGTTATTGTAAATGTTATTGTTCTTTTAATTTCATTTTCGATGTCATCTTCTTTAATGTATAAGAATTCAACTGTTTTCTATATATTGCTCTTATACCTTGCGACATCCCCAAACTTTTCAATTAGTTCCAGCAATTTTTAGTTGAATCTTTGGAGTTTTCTATATACATGATTATATCATCTGCCAATAAAGAAATTTTGCTTCTTGTATGCCAAGTGAATGCCGTTAATATCCTTTTGATGTCTCTTAGCTCTGGCTAAGGCTTCCAGCAGTATATTAAATAAAAGTGGTGATAAAGGGCAATCCTCTTTAGTTCCCATCCAAAGGGGAATGTTGTCAATTTCTCTCCATTCAGTGAGATGCTAACTGTTGGTCTTGCATCTAGGGCCTCTATTAGGTTGATGAATTCCCCCCCTATTCCTCCCTATCTATCTATTGATTGGTTTATCAATTTTGTTACACTTTTCACAGAACCAACTCCTTATCTTACTGATTTTTTCATTGCTTTAAAATAAGTTTTCTGATTCACTTTTTTCTGCTCTAATCTTTATTATTTTTCTTTCTAGTGTATAAGGGTGTGTTTTGCTTGTCTTGTTCCAGTCATGGTAGTTGATGTGTTACGTGGTTCATTCTTTCTTCCTTTTGCATATGCACTCTTCATTCCATAACACATTCTCTGAGTGCTGCCCAGGGGGTTTTATGTAAAGTGTTGTTCAATTTCCATGTATTTGATTTGGGGGTTGATTAGCCTCTGGCTGGCTTCTAATTTTACAACATTGGGATCTGGAAAAAAAATCTCGATGTTTTTTAGTGTATTGATACTTGGTATACGGCCTAAAATGTGCTCTATTCTGGAGTAGGTACCTTGTGCACTACAGAAAAAATGTATAATGTCCTTTTTAGCTGCTGGGTGGAGTGGTCTGTATATGCTTGAGTGCAAGTTGATTAGTTGTTTTGTTTAGTTCTTACGTAGCTTTGTTGATTTACTTGCTGGTTGACATGTCTTTGCTTGAAAATGATGTGTTGAAGTCTCCTAATTATAGTCTATTGGTGCTTATTTTATCTGTAAGAATCTGATTAATTTAATTTGAAGGTCTTTCATTTGTGCACATATATTAACTATGTTCATAGTCACTTGTTCTATGAAACCCTTTTTGATTATATAATGACCTCTTTGTCTATTATTATGGCATTACCTTTGATGTATATTTTGTCAGAGATTGATACCACTATTTCTAACTTTTATTGCCTTTAGTTTTTTGTCTCGTATCCTTCGATTTTTCGTCTGTCTTTATATCTCAAGTATGTTTCTTATAAGTAGCATATTAAAGTCTCATATTTTCTTTTCTATTCTCTTAGTCTTTGAATTGAATTCAATCAACTTACATTCAATGTTTTTAATGATAAGTATGATTTATAGGCATCATTTTGTTATATTTTTATGATGATGTTGGTTTCGGTGTTCATGACAGGTTTTGTCCGGTGTTTCTTTTGTTTGTACATTTTCTTGTTAATTCTTTGCTTTTTTTGTTTTTATCTGCTTAATATAATTATATAATTTTCTTCTTTTTTGTTTGTTGAGGTTTTAACTTTTTCTTTGAGGACCACTTGTTTTTGTGTTTTCCCCCCACATACTTATTGATTTTAAGCAGAAGAGTGCTAGATGTCCTTATTTAAACATCATATTTTTATAAGAAATGAGCAAATCCACCCAGGAAACTAAAGGACAAGATTAAAAAAATCGCACATTCTGACAATTAAAGGCCTCTATTGCCTAAGTCTGACCTCTCATTTTAAAGCCCTTTCCTAAATAACAGGGGGGAAATGCAATGTAAATTATATATCATGGAAAACAAAGGGCCTATGTGTTATTCATGAGCTATCAGAAGATATATACGGAAGTTAAAAAGTGGGTGCTCTGATTTCTAAAATGTTATCACAGCATGGAATTCCACTTTTAAGCCCCTTTTCTGCCTGACTGAAGAGCCATTCACTAGTCTCCTGAAGACCACCAAAGATAGAGGTCCATTTCCTTAGGCAAGTCACTGCACATCTCATACTCAGCCTTTTTATCTGTAAAATAAAGATGGCAAGAGCTCCTGTGTCATACAATCCTTGTGAGGCTAAAATAAACCATGTGAAGAGCTTAGAACAGTAGCTGACATGGATGCACAAGGAAATATTCTATAAAGCTTCCAGTGTTGTTTCTGAGCTCAGTGCTGTCTTACAATTCCATGAATCAAGACCTAGCATGGAATGTTTCTATTTGATTACTCCAGGAAAGCGGCCACCTGTTGACGAATATTCAGACGAGAAATTGGTGCTATCCCATGCCCTCTAAAGAAATAAAAAGATAAAACAGAAACAATCCCCTAGAGAAAACCATCATTTGACTCCCCTGGGGGTGGGAGGGAGGGCAGAATTAGTGATGGCAAATGCAGTTCAGAAATAAAATTTCAAAATTCCCTAATGCCACCTATAAACTGTACTTTTGTCCAAATTCACTTCTTTTCAGATTTGTATATTAACTTAAGCTCGCTAGTTATGCATGCCCATTATCTGCTTGGGATTTTGAAAAATTAAATATACTTTTTATACAAATACCCTTAAATAAACATCATTATTGACATGTATACTTTCAGCCCTGCTTTCCTATGCACTTTCCTGCTTCAGTGGAATCATACCGTGCTTATTCGAGGATAGGAAGCTTTTTTAAAAACATGATAAATTAGCATTTCTATGTAGTGATGTGTGTTTCATTCTATCACTTTAACAGGTCCGTAATAATCCAGTTGCAGTGAAATTAATGAGTCGAATAGCCTCATGCTTCAGTATGGATTACTGTACAGGAACTGGACAGCAAGTCCTGGGTACTCATTCAGTTAGCGTGTTCTTTTCTTCTCCAAAGTTCCCAATTTTTCTCAGAAATTCTATTCCTATCCTTTGTATGGAGAAGCTCTTAATCCCAGGCAAGAGGCACAACAAGGTCCCCCTGATTACCCTACTTAATCTTCATCAATCTTCTTTATCCTCTTGCTGATTAAAAAAACCTGGTGGCCTCTGAAAATATGAATATGTGTCTCTTTTACTTTAGCAAACACCTTACCAATGATATAGCCCAGGGTATATATATTTCACTGTAGGACAGAAGATGAGCAGATTTAGTCTTTGAGTCATGACCGTGCCTCATGGTGCGTAGATGTGCCATTCACTTAAATTATCCCTGAGCCCCTATGTTGGGCAGTTTGTTTTCAGCACTGTTGTTTCCAATCACACTCATCAGTGATGCAGATTAGGTCATATTAAGAAGTTAAAATTTGTCACTGCCTCTTTTGCCTCTCCATCCCTGCCCCCACCACCTGCTTGATCTAACGTAAACCCTTAACTCCATCTTCCTCGTTAGAAACCACACCCCCGTCATTTCCAGAAACCGTGGGCAAGTTGCTACCTTCGTACCTCAGCTTTCACTTTCCTAAAACGAAGATGGCAAGAGTTCCTGTGCCATACAGGTGCTATGAGGATGGGGTAAAAAGTGAAGCATTTAGACAATACAGTGAACCCTCGTTTAGCGCGGTTAATCGGTTGTAGACCCTACCGTGATAAATGAAATTCCGTGAAGTAGGATTCCTTATTTGTAAATCAAATATTTTCGTAGTTAGAGCTTAGAGGACATGAAAAAACACCCTTTAGTCACCATTACACTCGTATTACCCAATTTATTATACGAAAAAGGGGAAATGCAGTAGAACATTTTGGACGTTACAATGATCATTTATTATTTATTATATTATTTATGGCATCAAGCGTGTACAGTATGAGCCAATCAGTGGCAGTAATGACAGAGCATGCACTGTTACGCAAAAACCGCGATAGAGTGAAGCCGCGGAAGTCGAAGCGCGAAGTGGCGAGGGTTCACTGTATATATAATATGGATATTTGTGTGTGTGTGTGTGTGTGTGTGTGTGTGTGTGTGTGTGTGTGTGTGTAAAACCATGGAAGCAAGAGGAGGCATTCTGCTCCTGTAAAGCTGTGGCTTGGAAAAACCACACGGGCAGTTCGACTCCGTGTTGTGGATTCAGTGTGAGTTGGAATTGACTCGAGGGCAGTGAGTGAATGAATAGCTATCTATCGATTTATAGAAACATAAAACATCTCCCATTTTCCAATGGGTCTGCCCCCACCCAGAATAGAAGATGCGTAGGGAAGGTCCTTTTAGGCCACCACTGCTGCAGCTGCCCACTAAGGACGCTGATACACAACCCTATGGGTTATACTCTGTATGCCCCAATTGCTTTCTGTCGCCATATCTGTCCTAGGAAACAGTGGAAGGAGCACTCCTTTCCCGCTTGGACTCCAGAGTGGCGCTCTGCGGACTAGAACAGTAATTCCCATTGTGATCACAGCCCCATCACGCTGGCCCCTAGCTCCTTTCTCTGTAGGAATCACACTGGATTTGCCTGTGCAACACATAGCGCGGCCCCTCTTCTTTTCTAATATGCACCCAGGACCATCCCACGCCTCGCCTCTCAGACTTCCTTCCCCAGGAATATAGACTTGGGCAGAGCTGGCAGGAGAATCACTGGCCATAGGTCCCCTGTGGGACTCACCAGGTGCTGCATTCTGACTTAGCCGCATCACATCTAGGGCAGCACTAAATGCCTGGCCTTGGTGCAGCCTGCAGTCATGTTTTTGGTACATTCTTTGCACTGAATTTCTGAATCAAGATGTATGCCATAGCTGTTTGGGGCTCTACTTGACACCTGGTTAAATCCTGGTGCCATCTTATATTGCAATTGGGAACAAATGAAGCAAGAGTGGATTATTTCTCCAGTGTGTGGTAACCCAGGACTCTTGCTCTAATGACAAAGCCATTTCTCGCCTGAGCTAGATTTTTTTACCCCCCTGGCCTGGCATAGCAGTCACGTCCCAGAGAGACATTATAATCACAAAATGTCACTTTTTAAGGTAAAATTTATAGATGGTGAAATGTGCAGATTATAAGGCTGTAACTTCAGTGACCATAGAATCCAACTGCCCCTAAGCCTGGCCGTGGGTCACAGGAATTGGGTTCTAAAAATACAGCATGTCTAACCCCACCCAAGGACTTCGTTACAGAAAGTCTAGAGGGAGTTTGCTGTCTGGATGTGGTGGCAGATTTGCTTAAGCTTTCAGAGGGCTCTCTTCCCTCTACCTTATGGAAACCGAGGAACCAAGAAGACTCACGGGTTGAATTACACATAATGGGATTAACTCCGGCACTCACCTCCTCCGACAGACAGTGTAGGGTATTTTTGTAGTTCGCCTAGAAATCAGTGGAGGACAGCACCCAACCTACTGCAACCAAGTGGATTTTAAGCCAGGGACCCAAAGCAAACTCACTGCCATTGAGTCAATGCCATTGAGTCAATGCTTACTCACAGCAATCCGGAAGGGCTTTCAACTCCGGAACTCTTTATAGGAGTAGAAAGCCTCATCGTTCTCATAGTGATCTTGTAAACCAAACTAACTGTCGTCACGTCACGTCAGTTCTCACTCACAGTCACCCATGGCCTCTGGGTTTCTGAGGCTGTAAATCTTTACAGGAGCAGAAAGTTGAATTTTTCTCCTATGGAACAGCTGGTGGACCGGAAGTGCTGATTTTTTTATATATATAAACTTTATTCTTAATCTTTATGCTGTTGGTGAAATTCTAGCTTTTCTGCCTCTTTTTCAAAAAATCATTTTATTGGGGCTCATACAACTCTTATCACAATCCATCCATCCATCCATTGTGTCAAGCACATTTGTACATTTGTTGCCATCATCATTCTCAAAACATTTGCTTTCGACTTGAGTCATTATCAGCCTCACTCCTTACCCACTATGCCACCAGTGGCTCTGTAGGGCAGAGTAAATCTGCCCCTGTTGCATTTATGAGACTACATCTCTGTAAGAACAGAAAGCCTCATGTTTCTCTCATAGGGAAGCTAGTGGGCTCGAACTGCTGACCTGGTAGTTAGTAGCCCAAAAAGTCATCTTGAATTTACAAGAATCTTCTAGTGTAAGACATTGGGTCATTATATGAAAAGAGTCACTGGCACCTATAGTAGTGTTATTATGACTCCATGTTCATTTTATTAAAAGAAAGAAGATAATCAGAGACATGAAATTCACGTCAAACAAAATGTGATGGCCTATGCTACAGGTTTATATTTTTAAACTACTAACATTCCATGCACTTCTGCACTTGAGATGTGCAAAAGGAAAAACAGAAAGACTTCAGGAATTATAAACTTCTATCTTAAAAAGGAAAATGGCTATGATCTCTCAAATTTCTAGCCCCATATTTCTCTTACCAAGCCCTTGAGTTTCATCTAAAATTTGCATAATAAAAGACTACATAAGTAAGTTACATTAGCATAAAATTGTTACTGACTTGAAACGTGTAAGAAAGTTGTATATTAATTAAAACAAGGTCTTTCTACGCATCTTCCCCTTCCATGGAAATGAAACCTTTTGAATTTTATTAAAAGGTTTCTTTTCACAAATATAATTCAGCCTCTTGGTTGTTAGGAAACTTAATGGCCAACTAGCATTCACACCAATGTGCCATTTGGAAGGAGTTAGGTTCACTGCTCTATTCAGTGCTGCATTTGTGTGTGTGGAAATTGATGGATGCCAGGAAAAAGGCAATTAAGGCTCTTATGCTTATTTTTCAAGGTGCATTAAACTGGTCCAAGTTTTAACTATATGTTTACTTTAAGAATCTTAAAAAGTCCCCTTGGGAAATATTACCAACTGGGCCCACTGGGCTAAATGGAAAAGCAGATTCATTTTCATAAATAAATGTGAATTCCATTATTTTTCAAATTTACTTGTAAATTGAAGAAGAGGATAGGTATGCAAATAGAGGATTGAGAGAATAGGAAATTGTGATGAGAATTTTCTCTACACTGCCCTGTTCTTTTTGGGGTCTTTCCAAACACGGACATATTAAAAATTGAAGGCGTATTTATTCAAGCATTTGTTCAACCAATGCTTATTATAAGCTCACAAAGTATAAGGCATTCTTGACTACATGTTAATGGGATACAAAGCCAGAGGACCCAGTTGATGGTGTCCGGAAGCTTACACCATCCCAAAATGGCCATTCGCATCCATACTTAGAACCAGCCCTTGTGGGGAAAACACTGGTTTACCATAACAATGACAGTTAAAATGACAGATGCTCTGTACTGGGCATGGACTGTGGAGCAAGCATGTTCTAAAGCCTCTTCAGCTTTTCTTTTTGCTTCGCGAAACCTTAGTAGTGGTTGTCATTCTGGTTTTGGTTTATACATAAGACACTGAGGCACAGCGAGGTTACGAATCGTCCCCAAGAGCACACTGCTAATACATGTTATCATGACCCAGGTCCTCTGGCTGAATAGAATCACTGTTCTGACTGTATTTAGGAAGGCCTCTTTTTGGTGTTGCTTTGGTAAGCTGGGCTTGTACGATGACAGCATTAATTTTCTTTATGAACGGACCATGTGAGGTTAGGACCAGGGACGTCAGGTGTGATCCATAAATGGGAGCTGCCCCTGTTAGTCACACAGCCTGACCTCCAGGCTTAGCCCAGCTCGGAATTCTATGAATAGGAAAAGAAACTACAGGAGTGTCCTTAAAGCCAGCATATTAAATTATTATGTTGTTGAAAACTTTGAGTTTTTCCAGATAGCCTCTAAACAAGATGAGCAATTTTAAAAGGCAACTAGAAATGAGGACAGTTGTATTCAAAACCAAGTTTTAGAGTTACAGAGCACATACCAAGAATGATGAGAAATCAAAAGCAAGCCTCCTGCCAGTGGGTTGATTCCAACTCATTGTGATCCCACATAAAGTTTTCCAGATCGTAAATCTTTACTGGAGCTGAAAGCCTCTTCTTTCTCCTACAGAGCAGCTGATAGGTTCAAACCCTCAACTATTGAGTGAACAGTCCAATTCTTACCTGCCAGTGTCCCATAGATGAAAATGAGGGAAGACGAAAGCCAGAGAGATGGGGGAGGATAACTCATCGGGTCTGAGTTTAAAAGGACCATTCAGATAGACAGGGGTGTAGCATTTCACTTATACGTGGGCATCTGCCGAGCATTTCCAGTGACTGAAGGCAGACTATCTGAGAACTTCTTGCCTTGCTCTGGAGGTAACTTCTCCTCTGTGAGAGTAAAGAGAGCAGTTAGAGGGCCCGCTACCTTGAACTGAATACTTATCCTAAGAAAGGACCATCTTCCTGATTTGGAAATGAAGGGAAACCTAAAGAAGATGTTTAGTGTCAAAGGAATAGTAGAAAGCAGTGATACTAGACAGCAATTGGATAGTATATGTACCCTGCTTAATCTCCAAGAAATAAGTATTCTAAATGTTCATACATAAATACCTGTGGTGTCCTGGAAGACAAACAGATACTGCCTACAGAGATGAGAGGCTTTGAAAATGGAATTGTGGCCAGAAAACCCAAGCCAAACCAATTCCAACTGATAGCAAGCCCATGTGTTTCAAAGTAGCCCTCTGCTGCGTAGGGTTTTTGATGCTGGGTTCTTCCAGAGTCACCAGACCTGTCCGCCAACGTGTCTCAGGGTGGACTTGAACTGCCAGACTATCTTTACTCGCCAAGTACTTGACTGTGTATAACACTCAGATGAAATGTCTTCTAAGTGGGTCTTTCTGGGAAAGTTTGGTCTTTTTCTCCCACTCCTGCTAGGCTGAGTGGGATTACATCATGCATTTCCTCCCCCTGGACCATGTGGTGCCCTTTTGCCAGGGTACCAAGCAGCAGGAGACTTTTTCTCACTGCAAGCAGAGCACTCCCTATGTGACCTTGGTGGATGCCCTTAAGCCTGTTGGACACTTACGTCTGTGCCTCATTGTTACCTCGAGGCAACATCTAAGAAGGGTTTGAGAGGTGAGGCTCTACCATGTAAGTTGTTCCCTAATTATTCCAACAGCTGCCTGGCAGGAGTCAATCTGGTATTTTCTACCAACAGCCCTGTTGGTAGAGTGGTTACAAGCTGGGCCATGTGCTGTGAGCTACAAGGTCCAGAGTTCTGAACCACCAGCAGAGAACGATGGGACTTTCTATACTCTTGGAAACTCACAGGAACACTTCCACTCTGTCTTATAGGGTCATTATGAGTCAATATTGACTCGATGGCAGTGAGTTTGTTTGTGTGGGGGTTATTTGTTTGTTTCTTTGTTTGTTTGTTACCAACAACCAGCCCCTTCTCACCGGCTCATCCAGGAAAACACTGTGATCCCACCTCCAACCCAATCAAGAAGCAGCAAAGAGGCACTCTTGGTAGCTTGATGGGTCTCCTAGTCAACTGTCCGAGTGTGGGCACCAGTGAGGAATTGAGCAGATGTGTAGAATAGGGTTATAGGGGTTAATAAATCACTGCACTTGCGTCTTTTAGCTGTGTGGGAAGAGGGCCCTTTCTCCACTTACAGCATCCACTGACTCGAGGGCAGGGCAGGGTGCCACGCGTATGGGCCGTGCTCAGGAGACAGTGCCAGCTTGCACAGCCGAGTAGGACACTGGGGGAGATCGCAGGGAGGTATTAGCTTGTTGTTGTGTGTTGTCGAGTCAATTCCTCACAGTGAACCAACAGGACCGTTCAGAACTTCCAGAGAAGTTTCCCCGGACTGAAGTAGTCATAGACGCAAATGACCAGGTCCTTCCTCCTAGGAGTGGTCTGTGGGTACAAACTGCTGACCTCTTCGTTAGCAGCCCAGAGCTTACCCATTGCACTATAAGAACGCCCCCTTCAAGCTAGCAGTAGACCAAAACTCACCAAAAAGTTAGAATTTTAACTGAATTGGTCTTTGACAATTATTGTGGCTGGTACAAGAAGTGCCTTAGTCTGACTCTCGACTACCCACCTTGCCAACTGCTTGGGGCAAAGCACTTAACTGCTCCGATGCCCATTGTTCTCGTCTGTAAAATGGGAATCATAGAACTAGAATTTCCATCATAGCGCTAGCTTGGCTATTAGTGAGAGGCTTTAAACATTTACTAGGGCCGAGAGGAGCGCATTGAGCCCTAGGAGTACAGTGGTTACTTGCTGAACTGAGATCACCTGGTGGGCAGGTGATCTGTTGGAGAAAGACGGGGCTCTCTACTCCTGTAAACAGTTACAGTTGGGGAACCCCACAGCAGGTCGCCGTGCGTCAGCACCGACTCGATGGCAGTGAGGGAATGCGACAGGAGCTCTGCTGGTGGAGTGGCTCCGGCCGAGTTGGGCTGTTAATCACAAGGTCAGCAGTTTGAAAACACCCATGAGCTCTGGGGCACAAAGACTCACAGAGCCAGTTCTCTACCTGCTCTGAGTCAGCATCGACTTCATGGCAGTGTGTTTATTTGGGGGTTTTGAGCCTACTGTGGCAAAAATGATGATGTGCTCTCTACTAGCCAAAGGGTTGACAGTCTGAACCCACCCAGAAGTGCCCTGGAAGCTGGAGTTGAGGGTGTGCGTCCGCAAGGCCACCGGCTGGGAAGCCCTGGGAAGCAGTTCGACCCTGCACACATGGGTCTCCTGTATCAGAACAGATACCACAGCAACTAAGAATTGCAAGTGCTAAAAAAAAGAACGCCTTCTTAAAGTGCATCCTCCTAAGAGGAAAGACGATGTCATTTCACAACCACTTCGAGATTAGGGGAACATCATCAAAGCAGGAGCATTTGCAGCAGGAGCAGCAAATAGCAACGCCAGCCACCTTCCGTTTCCTGTACTCTGTATGCTCCAGGGAGTGAACGCTTCCTGACTTTGGAAAGATGGGCTAATTGTCCCCAGTGGTGAGTCGATGCCTGGGATTGGAGAGGAGGTAGACCATGAGCAGTTAGCCATTCCACATGAGTCATCATCCCCCAGCCAGATAAATTACATTCCCAGGACTGGAGATTTTCCCAGAACCACTGTTCATATTCTCAAAAGGAATCATCTTTAAGAGACAAGCTCAAGGGCCAGAAGTAGAAAAATCTAATTTTCATTTTTATAAAGAAAAAAACCCCAACATAGTATAGAAAATGTGAGATTCGTTCCCGGGACCTTTCTAGAAAGGAGCAAATAAGAGACATGTCCCATAGGTTATAACAGACGCTCACTAAAAAATTAGCTAGCTTTCTTCTTAAATAGAATTTTCAAAAAGACTTAGACATGAAGCTGCCATAACTCGATTCCATCAGGATTTCAACAAGGTATCTAATAACTTAACACATGCAAGCATTCAAAGAAAATGAAGAAATATATGTTGGCTGGCCATGCAGCTGGATAGACTCATCATAAACTGGCCCCTTGTACACAGAGATGACTCATCAACTTAGTGCGGGTTCCAGGATCGTCCATAAGGCTGCATCTGTAAAACTATACTCCCATCCTATTGTATTAATGAAAACATTAGAAGGAAAGCTCTTTTTTTTAATAATCATTTTACTGGGGGCTCGTACAACTCTTATCACAGTGCATCCATCCATCCATGGTGTCAAGCACATTCGTACATCATTCTCAAAACATTGCCACTTAAGCCCCTGGCATCAGCTCCTCATCCCCTCCCTCCCCCTTCCCCTCCCTCAT
>NW_022103912.1:9451079-9457727 GCF_000313985.2 Echinops telfairi | reverse complement strand
GTTGTCTGTCTCCCAGGGAGGGGTCACATATAGTTCCTTATAATAGGTTCCCTCTTTCCAACCCATTCTCCCTCTACCCTCCCAGTATCGCCACTCACACCACTGGTCCTTAAGGGATCATACGCCCTGGAGTGGAATGCCAATTTAATAGAACAAAGAGTTCTTCAATTGAGTAAGTACTTGAGTGGAGGCCCAATGTCCATCTGCTGAGAAGGCAAGTTCTTAACGTGTAAATAAGCTGGTAAGAGAATCCCAAGTAAGAATTCTAAATATTCTGTTACCTCAATATCATGGAACACTGGGTTGTAACAAATGACAAAAGTTAACAGGCTTTGGTTTTGAAAAATGAATTTATTAAATCATAAGGCTTAAAACCAATTAGTATTAAAAGAAAAACATGTAAGAGTAATTAAGGATACCTCCGTTTAAGTCGTAAGTGTGGTAAAAGCCAAGGCAGTCAAAAGATGCTCAGGAAGAGGTTAACATCTTTTAAACACTGGTAATTACACTTGCCATGCTGCACCCCATGAAGGTCCCGTCTAAAGGGTTCATTTCCAGATGCCTTCATTTCAGGAAAGGAGGTGACAAACCAGAGAGCCCATTTAGAAAAGGCGAGAAAGAGGCAACCTGGATGGTGAGGGACCTAACAGCCTTTCCATTAGGAAGATGAAGAGAACTCAGCTCATAGGGTGTCCCCGTTGGAAAGGAAGAACCAAGCAGATAATACGAGGTTGGCACATATTTAAAGAACTTCCTTACGGAGCCACCTATTGCTGTTGTTGGTTGCCATCGTCAGCCCTGGGTCATGGTGGCCGGATGCACAGAACAAAACATTGTTCCGTCTTTGGGCATCTTCATGATCATGGTGTGTTGACTCCATTGTTTTGCCCATTGTATCCAACTACTTAGTAAGGGCTCTGCTTCTTTGCGTTAGCCCCCTGCTTTACCAGACATGCTATTTTCTATGGGTTGGTTTTGCCTAATGACGTGTCCAAAGTAAACCTGCCGGAGTATCCCCATCCTTATTTCTAAGGAGCATTTTGGTTGGCGTTGACCAAGTGTGGATTTATTCATTCGCTTGAAGTCTGCAGTGCATTCTTTACCAGTGCCACCACTTAAATGCATCAGTTCTTTCAGCTTCCTTTCACATTGTTCAGACTCATAGATAGTGTTAGCATTGCTCTTAAAGAGGGGGAAAAGAGTTAATAAATAAGTACACACCGGCAAAATATAATCTAAGGAAATAACTTAGAAAAATGGCAAGGGTTGAGGTACAAATTACCGCGTCAGGGGTCAAAGGTGTTTTATCTATGATACCGTGTTTCCCCGAAAATGAGACAGTGTCATATATTAATTTTTGCTCCCAAAGATGCGCTAGGTCTTATTTTCAGGGGATGTCTTATTTTTCCATGAAGAGGAATATGGTACACATTTATTGTTGAACAACAAAAAAGGAAATTTATTACCTATATAGGGTACGGTAGTAGTTGTCATCACAAACCAGCATAACCAGACAAACTGTGAATCCTACAGTATCAGGAATTTCTTGTTACTACCATTATTTCCATGTACAACAATCTATGGAACATGTATTCATTTATTCAATGACAGTCATGTCATCATCTTCTGGAACATCATCATAACAATCCAAACCCTTATTTTTGGGGAGGTCTTATTTTCCGGAGGGATGCCTTATGTTCCAGCAAGAGGCAAAACTGTAAGTAGGTCTTATTTTCGGGGGATGTCTTACTTTCGGGGAAACAGGCTAAGTCTGAAAGCATTGACTAAGTAAACACCTGTTGAATGTATGGAGGGCTTTCAAAGAACAGTTGCACCTGGGACACCTGAGTGAGGGGCCGGGGAGCCATACCTAGGGGAGGGGCCGGGGAGCCATACCAGGCTCCTGGATGGGAAGACCAAGTACTTTAAAGCTGATTGCCCCGCCCCAAATTGTTTAACATTGAATGAAAAAGAATTAAAAGGAAAAAGAACATATTAGATTTGAGGGGCACTGGTGGAAAAGAAGGACACACTGAAATAATTCTGTAGATCACATGGAACATCAGCCTAGAAATGTATGAAAGCAAAAAGGAATAGCCTTGACAATGCGCTCTCTCAAATATTGAAATGGCATAAAGCTGTAGTAACGAAAGCAGGTGGTTGTGGAAAACAGAAGAAATCACTTTCCACAGACCTGACTATATTTAAGAATGTGATCGTTCTTAAAAAGACAGTCCAGCAACAAGAAAAGGTAGAGTGATTTTGTACATATTCTGCAACAATATAGCTACTCTAGAAATTAAAATAACAGGCTGGCTTAATAGCATGGTGTGAAATAAATCGCATAAGAAATAGAAAGGCAAATGTACAAAAAAAGAGAAATGAAGCATTCTTAAATTTTAGGAAAATGAGTAAAACTTAATTGCTACCTTGTCGGAGAAGGACATTGTAAAACAACCAGGGAACTCAGAAGGAAAAGGACTGATTTAATTTCATAAACATTTAAATGTTATAAACATAAGAACATCAAAAGTAAAATTAAAAGCACAAAAAAAAATCAAAACTCAAACACTTGTTGCTATCTTCAATATATGAAGATTTCATAGATATTCTTACAATCGCCATGATGAAAGGAAAATGAGCAAAAGGTAATAAGAAACAATTACAGAGAAGAAAATAAGCTCCGGGGGGTGGTCGTGGGGGTGGGCAACTAACGTCGCATATAATCAAAGAAGTTGGAAAAAAATGAGACATGGGGATGTTTCCAAATTTTGCGATGAGATTAGTGAATGCTGGGAAATGGGAAGTGACAAGACACTCTCAGCTGCGCTGGGTCCTGGCAAGGAACATGGCTCTTCTGGAAGGTAGTGTGCAGTGTGCCTCATGAGCTTCTGAGAAAGTTCTGAAACGCTCACCCAGTATTTTCACCCTCAGGGTTTCATCTCTTGATATAAAACGAGATTTACGTTTAGTGCAGTCATTATGCCATTGTTCGTAAAAGCAAAATTGCGAACTAGATAGATAATCAGCAGTGTGTCCCAATGTATTAGTCTAGGTACTCTGGAGAAACAAATCCACGGCGACTCATATATAAGAGAAAGTTTTATGTAAAGAAAGTGTGCATCACGAAAACATCCCAACCCAATGCTGCCCAAACCCACAAGTCCAACATTAAACCATTAACCCAACACCAGTCCACAAAGTCCTCCACCTCACAAAACAGAGGCAATGATGCCGACTGCAGGAGGAAAGCTGAGTCAGTGAACGAATAAGCATCTCAGCACTAGCAGGGGTCTCCACACGGCTGCTCCAGCACCCAGGGCTGCATCGGGGTAGGTCCATGTACCTTCTCCTTGAGGATGTCTTGTAGGAAGTCAATCTTGCAAGCTGAAGCAGGGAACTGCTAAGGCAGCTACATCCTTGTGCGACCATCACAGAGCAAGAGACCCAAGAACTAGAAAGGCAAGCAAGGCTCACCACCCATTTATCCCTCCGCCTTTCAATTAGCCCCACGTGTGATTATCAGCCAGGCTGGCACAATTAACTAACTCACCCAACAATAGAATCCTGTGATGGATTAACTATGTTATTGAGTCATTTTTAACTTGAGGAGAAAATTTTCCGTGGAAAGTTATCATCCACTAAATGAAATAAATAATATGCTGGTTTTATATACAACAAATATGAGGAGGTTTCAAAAAGTTTGTGGAAAAAATACCACTATCTTTTGATTTCATTTTTCTATGCATTTTTGAAAGCCTCCTTGTATGTGTGAGAGATGTGTCTGTGTACATAAGTGTGTGTGTGTACATAAGTGTGTGTGTGTTTGTGTGTAGGACATGCATTTTGTATATATAATAAGATATATGACCCTATGCAGTGTAGCAACGATGAAACATACAACTTTCCTCTAGTTCCTAAATGCTTCCTTCCCACCCACTATCATGATCCCAGTTCTACCTTACAACAAATCTGGCTAGACCAGAGCATGTACACTGGTACAGATGGGAACTAGAAACGCAGGGAATCCAGGGTGGATGTTCCCTTCAGGACCAGTGCTGAGAGTGGGAGGGTGGAGGGAAGGTGGGGTAGAAGGAGGAACTGATTACAAGGATCTACATATAACCTCCTCCCTGGGGGACGGACAACAGAAAAGTGGGTGAAGGGAGACATCGGACAGTGCAAGATATGGCAAAATAATAATTTATAAATTATCAAGGGCTCATGAGGGAGGGGGGAGTGTGGAGGAAGGGGGAAAATGAGGACCTGATGCCAGGGGTGTAAGTGGAGAGCAAATGTTTTGAAAATGATGAGGGTAACAAATGTACAAATGTGTTTTATATAATTGATGTATGTATGGATTGTGATAAGCATTGTTTGAGCCCCCAATAAAATGATAAAAAATAAAAGATATATGACCCTAAAAATAATATATAAAGAAAACCAAATCACATCTTCTAGGAAATTATGTATTGGAAGTGGTTTGGCCAGTGTTCTTAGGAAATTAGAAGAGAAAAGATAATTCTCTAATTATCCTGTGGAGTGTTGCATTTAGACAAAGTTTTGTTTATTTCCTACTTTGCTTCTTTTTCAAGTTTCTTTCTATTAAACTCGTATTAATTTTGAATCAGGAAAATAACCTTCGTTCCTCCCAACTTTCTGCCTTACTTGATTTGTTGTTATTCTCAAAATCCTCCCAAGAATAGATACCACCTGCTCATATGAACATAGATTCTCTTCTCTGTATCTGTTTCCATCTTGGCGAGATGAAAATGATAGACGTCTAACATGGTTACCGTGCAGGGATATTGTGAGGATAAATCGAGGTAAAGATGAAAACATGATTTGGAAGGAAAAAATGTAATAAAAATGTAATGAGTTGAGGTCTGTCGACATCTATTTCTCAAGCCAGTGCATTAAATAATTTTCGGTGACTACCAGGCCTGGGCATTGTGCCTCAGATTAAATGATACCGCCTATAAAGTATCCCAAACCTTAACTCACTACAGTCAAGTCCATTCTGACTGATAGCCACCGCATAGGGCAGCAGACACCTGCTCGTTCAGGTTTCCCGCACTGTAAGTCTTTACAGGAACAGACAGCCCCGTCTAACCTTGTGCTTAGCAGCCCAGGGCTTAACCCACTGGACAAACAGGGCTCGTTGGATAAAGTAGCAGTTGATGAAACATATTAAATTAATATCAACTGCATAATAGTGCTAGCCAATAGAACTTTCTCCAGTGTTGAGAAGGTTCCCTGTCTGTGCTGTGTGGTGTGCTAGCCACTGGCCAAATATAGCTTAGAGCACATGATACGTGAAGGTGTGACTAAGGAGCTGAACTCTTCCATTTCAGTGAATGTCGATGTTTTAAGTAGCCACATACGGCAATGGCTGTTGTATTGGACAGCACAGTTCTGTGAACTTGGCCTACTGGGAACCACCTACCTTTTTGCTACTGGTCACTCAACTCCCAGCTACCATTTCACAGATGAGAAAAGTAGCCCAAAACGAGTGAGAGTGATAAAAAAACACTTAAAAAAAAAGTTTTTCAACAAAAAGCAGTTGCCTGTGGCCAATTCTGACTCATGGTGGCCCATGTGAGCCAGGTAACGCTGTACTTCATAGGTTTTTCAAGACTGCCCTTGTGGAAACAGATCGCGCGCCTGTCTGCAGAGGCATCTGTGCGTGGATTCGGCCAGTAGCCAAGTGCCTAATTGTCTGCAGCTCCCAGGGCTTGCCGAGTCACCATTCTGGATCCAGGAGTCACACCTACCTAGACTGATGCCAGAGTCGGCCCTTCTCCCCACCACGCTGCCGCACTTCCCACACATAAGGCAGGGCTTGGGAGGCCGTGGGTCCTGGGCAGGTGGACATGACCTGCTGCAGGGAAGCCGGGAAATGAGAATGAGAGAGGACTCTGTCTAGCCCTCCCTCTTTCTCAACCTGCTTCACACTCTGTGTTCCCCTCATCAGGCCCATTCCTCACCAGGGCCCATGAACCAGGAGAGCAGACTCCTCAACAAGGTACCAAGGAGGCTACCCCTTTCTCAAGGTGCTGACTTGCATCAAGCGCCTCACCGAAAAGAACCCAGAGCCCAGTCTGTACATGGGCGGGAAGGCAAATTTGCCGAGTGCATTTGAAACCCTTGAGCAACCTTTAATGTACGCTCCAGGATGTGACAAATGAATGTCTGTGTCAATCAAGCAGCGATTCTGTGAAGGGACTAATGGTTGCATGTGACTCGCACAACAACACACATGGAAGCCACTGCTCTTGTTTCCCATCAGGGTTTTTAAAGTTCACTCTCATAACTCTGCTCCCCTTGACCTGGCTCACTGATACCTACGGGAGATCAGTTGGGCTAGTTGAGTTCTAACTGGACACCAGCACCTTCCTCTTCGCTCCAATGCCTCGTCTACCCTGCTCCTCTCTTGGATTGTTCATTTCGTAAGCATGCAACAATTTCCCTTTGGATAATAACGGACTGGCTTAGCTTAAAATACTTTATTCCGGTACAGACCACTGAAGGGTTGTGGTGGTGCTTAAGTGTTTTCACTTGGAAGCTTTCAAATCGGGTTTATTGTGGGGAGGAGATGAGCCAGTCAGGGTGCAGGGTTGTAATGATGAAGCATATAACTGTCCTCTA
>NW_022103912.1:9448669-9450979 GCF_000313985.2 Echinops telfairi | reverse complement strand
GAAAAGTGGGTGAAGGGAGACGTCGGACAGGGCAACCAGGACAGATGACTCCTTCGGGACCAGTGGTGAGAGTGGCGATGCCTGGAGAGTGGAGGGAATGTGGGTTAGAAAGGGGGAACCGATTACAAGAATCTACGCATAGCCTCCTCCCTGGGGGGTGGACAGTAGAGAAGGGGATGGGGGGGAGACGTCAGACAGTGTAACTTATGGCAAAATAATAATAATTTACGAATTATGAAGGGTTCACGAGGGAGGAAGGAGGGAGGGGGGAGGTAGAAGGCAAATGTTTTGCGAATGACGATGGCAACAAATGTACATATGTGCTTGACACAATGGATGTATGCATGCATTGTGATATGAATTGTCCAAGCCCCCAATAAAATGATTTAAAAAAATAAAATAAAATGTATTGCAGTACTAAAAAAAAATCAGGTTTATTATCATGCTGATTCACAATCATAATTGCTTTTCTACATGAATGTTGATAAGTCAGAAAACAAATATGCAAAGGAATTCCAGAATTCTCTAATGGGATGAGGCTAATAGCTTAAAAGCTAATAGAAAACAGAAACTTGGGTTTTGAAAATGCACGTCAACTAGAAATAGGAGACAATCTCATCTTAGGATCTTACTGGTGCTCTCAAACATATGAAGACAATGTAGCATCATTGTGATGGAAACTGCACTAGCATTTGCAAATTGCAGCCAGCGGGTTCCAAACTCCTGACATATATTTGCATGCCATTAACATTCTCTGCAGGTCCTGTCTTCACCTACCCACAGTGACTTTTTAAAAGACAGTGATTCTAAAACAGCTTTAAACGACGCAAAGAGGCAATTTCTTCTAAGGTATTTTAGATATGTTTCCTATAGCAAATCTGGTACAGGCAGCCCTGGGTAAGGAATGCATCCCTTTGCTAAGGCCTGTCTCTAGGTTGAATATGTACATATATTGCAACAGTTAGGTACAGCTTGCATCTAGTCTGAGTCAATTGTTTGTCTTAGCATACAGTCTACCTTTCTATGTACATAGTGGCTGCATGCATGGGCTCAGACATGGGAACCCCTGTAAGGATGGCGCAGGGCTTAGTTCTGTTCCAAGCCGAATCCATGCCACTTAGCAACAATGTGTAGAAGACGTTGAAGAAACACTTTCACTTTCAAAACACTTTCAAAACAAAAAAACATTTTTTTCCCCCACTGTGCAACCCACTTCAGTGCCTTAAGCCCACCGGGTAAAGCCAGGTAATTGTTTGGGGTGACAGTTTGCTTTGGCATGGGGCACCGAGAGACCCATGGGATCGGACCTGCCACAAATCCAAACCCGTGCACACATGGAACCATTGTTAACATAAGAATAAAAGAACAGTGATAATAATGTTTGGGTGCACTTCCAAATATGATCTAAACCACTCTTACATACCTGGACATTTTAATGGCAATGAAGGGGTTCCAAAATGTTTGTGGAAAAGAATCGATTTTATTTTGACTCTGTTTTTCTGCAGTTGTTTGATGCCCCCTGTAGCTGTCAGTTGGTCATACATGAGATGCAGGCTCCCCAGGAACTGCCCAGGTGCTGGCAGCGCTATTTCACTTGACACGTCATTTATTTGATGTGTTTCTTCCCACAGGTGAAGGGTTTAAGTGAATCTGCTTTGTGGGTGTTTTGCTAATTAGCATCCAAATGGGGGACTTGGTGCCTTTAAATAGAGCTCAACCTTAATGTGAGTGGTGCTTAGAAGACAGGCTTACGACTATGAAGTGTTAACTGACATCACACTGGGCTCGTCTGGTTAATTGCAGCGGTGTGAACTTGGTCACATCTCCAAGGTGATGTTCCCTCCCAAGCGATTGACTAGGTAATTGTGCTCTGGCTGCCATGAGACCTGAGTGGAACTCAGCAGGTGTGAGGCCTGAGCTGGGAGCCGTGGCCACCTGTCACCGACTAGCGTGATCTAAGAGAACGTGCTCTAGGAAGTTGTCGATTCTCATACATCGGGCACAGATTCTACCCCTCGATGGGTAAAATTGCATTCCGTTACTATCTAATCTGTCAGAGCAAGAGGTCCAAACAACCAGGGTCATGGGTGGAAGGCTTACGTTCAGAAAAAGGAAAACAAACGTAGAGACTTACTTTATTTCTTAGAAACTCGCTCTGACGCGCCAAGATCTCTTCCACACTGGTATTCTTGTGTCTGATGCCAAAAATAAGTTACAATGGCTGGGTGAGGGGGGTGGTGTGTGTGTGTGTGTGTGTGTGTGTGTCAAGATCTCTTCCACGCTGGGTGAGGGGTGTGTGTGTGTGTGTGT
>NW_022103912.1:9442399-9448443 GCF_000313985.2 Echinops telfairi | reverse complement strand
GTGTGTGTGTGTGTGTGTGTGTGTGTGTGTGTGCCAAGATCTCTTCCACGCTGGTATTCTTGTGTCTGATGCCAAAAATAAGTTACAATGGCTGGGTGAGGGTGTGTGTGTGTGTGTGTGTCCTTATTGACTATCTCTGAGCTGCACCGCCCTCCATCCTTAAAATGATGTGGTTAGCCTTGTGAATCTATCTCTGAGCTGCACCGCCCTCCATCCTTAAAATGATGTGGTTAGCCTTGTGAATCTAATCCTTCCTAAATCTGAAAGTCTATGAAACATATTAATAAAATTAAAAGTGCCGCTCAAATAGAGACATCCTATCATCGATATGCATGTGCGTATGTATATATAAATATGTGCATGTGTGTGTGAGTGTCCCCTCCCAGAGGACACTTGACAATGTCTCGAGATGTTCAGAGGCATGCTGGTGGTGGTGTGGTTAGGCAGTTGACTGCTCACCGGAAAGTTGACAGGTTTAACTCCACCAGCGGCTCCGCAAGTGAAAGGTGTGTCTGTTTGGTTCTGTGATGATTACAACCATGACAACCGCGTGGGCAGTGCGAGCCTGTCCGTTTCAACAGCTCGTGTCTGTCAAGTCAATGGCAACTCAGAGCGTCTCTGTAGGACAGAGTAGAACTGCCCCTGAGTTTCGGAGACTGTACATTTTTATTGGAGTAGGAAGCCTCATCTTTCTTCACTTGAGCACCTTGTGGTTTTGAACTGCTGGCCTTGAAGTTAATGGCACAAAACATGACTATGCTAGCAGGTTTTCCTGATAGCACTACTATGAATCATGATTTACTTAATGGCAGTGGGTTGGGTTGGGTTTTAGGGACACTTTCATGTCAATCCTGGGGCGGTGGATGAGGTGTTGATAGCATAGAATGGTAGGGTCCGGGGATGTTGCTGAGCATACAACAATGCAGAAGACAGTGCTCCACTGTGAATAATTATATGGCCCCAAATGTGCCTAGTGCTAAGATTGAGATGCCCTGGATTTTTGTGTGCATGCATGTGCATGCACACGTGCAGAAACCCTGCATACACTCTCTCTCATTGTGTCAGGGTCTTCCTTGTAGATAATGTGCTCTAACCAGATCAACAAGACATTGTTTGCTGAGCCATCTGTTGGAACATGGAAAAAAGCCTCGCTGTTTGGAACCCGACAGCCCATCCAGGCTTGTCTTAACGAGGCTTCACTCTGGTTTGGTGCCGATTCTCTGTGCTCAACAGGTTGCATCGGAGTCTGTGAGTTAGTGAATTGTGCCAGCCTGGCTGATAATCACATGTGGGGCTAATTGAAAGGCGGAGGGATAAATGGGTGGTGAGCCTCGCCTTTCTAGTTCTCTGGTCTCTTGCTTTGTGATGGTCGCACCAGGGTGCAGCTGCCTTAGCAGTTCCCTGCTTCAGCTTGCAAGATTGACTTCCTACAAGACATCCCCAAGGAGAAGCCACATGGACCTATCCCGATGCAGCCCTGGGTGCTGGAGCAGCCGTGTGGAGACCCCTGCTAGTGCTGAGATGCTTATTCGTTCACTGACTCAGCTTTCCTCCTGCAGTCGGCATCATTGCCTCTGTTTTGTGAGGTAGAGGACTTTGTGGACTGGTGTTGGGTTAATGGGTTAATGTTGGACTTGTGGGCTTGGGCAGCATTGGGTTGGAATGTTTTCGTGATGCACATTTTCTTTACGTAAAACTCTCTTATCATGAGTTGCTGTGCATTTGTTTCTCCAAAGTACCCAGACTAATACAGTCTGGTTCAGAGAAATGAAGCCAGTGAGTCTCTGGGAGTCCTTCCCCAAGTTGCCTGGTGGTCCCCCAGACTTGGAGAAGGGAATAAGAATAACATATAGGGAATAACCCTATATGTGCCAAATGTTGTCCCAGCGACATTCATACTGCGAAGCCGGTTAAATTATGATCATCTTCATCAACTCTTAAAAACAACCTTTGGCTAATTACGATATGAGCTCGTAGAGACCTGGGATTTCAGAGTTGGGAAGGGCCTTAGCTAGGATGCCGTCTCATCAGATTAGGAGGGAAAGCATGAAGCTGACAGAGGTTACGTCCCACAGTAAGCACATGGTCAGACACAAAAGCATGTGTAGCTAACGGTTCTCTCTGCCGCATACTGCAGAAGGGAAAAAAAAAAAACGTTTCAAGAACCACCAACTACAATGGAGATGTCAGGCCTCTGGATTTCACGCTATTCCTATACTTAAAATATACGTTTGCTACATCGCCCAGGTTTATCATACAATACATCCTTAGTCACATCACTGGAGAGAAGTACTCAGTGTGCCTGATTCAATATTATCTTGGTAAGATGGTATCTAATTCAACAGGAGGAAAAAAATCCCCTGATAAAGCTGGTGGCTGCCAGCTCCCCAACCAGTGTGTCTATTGTGGCACCTGAGCTGAGCTATAAGCCGAAGTGTTTAGTCTTCTTTTATCGAGCCCTCAGTGAGGAATTGCCTTGATGCTCCTCTCATCTTTTATCACCTCAGGGTCCCAACTGCTTGAACACATCTGCCGATTCCCAACCATTCGCCTACACAGAGGAGCCCAGGCAATTTTGAAAGCTAGAATGAGCGGCATGAAGGCCTCTAGAAATCTGTTTGCCCTTCTCATCCCCCGTTTTCACAGCAACGGCCTCTGTATGCCCATTCCCTAAAAGGACGCCGGGTGCCGCCTCCCCTCCGTTGGCTAGCACCCAGCAGGTGGGCTTCTCGAAGAAGGGGGACTCGTTTCAACAGAGCTTCATGATAGCAGAGCCCAGAGGCTCCACGGCCTGACCAACAGCCCACGGTGGGGCGTGGAGTCTGCGTGGCCAGGAGGAAGCCATTGGCCTCTGTGAACCTGTTTTTCTCGCTGTAACGCGGAAATAACAGCACTACGTCTTTGGCAGTAGCTAAAGAATGACTTCAGTGCTGAGCACAGAAGCCGGCGCATCAATACTTCATTAAGACTTTCGCAGGCTTCTCTCGCATTTCCAACTCCCGGCTTCCTCGTCTCTAGGTAGTATTCGCTCTTCTCAAATGTACAAACCGGAACTAGTTGGTCCTCCCCAAGCTGAGTATTTTGAGAGCCCCTGGGGGTAATTCCAGTCCCATGGCTCGATCTGATTTCGATTCTTTCACCCCAGTGAGGAAATGCCAGGACATCAAAGGACAGGAGCAGATCCAAAGGGTCCCACTTGCCCTTCTAGTTTCTCCTCAAGGCGATGGCCAAGTGACATTTCTTTAATCCCCGTATTACACGCTGGCCACTTGGACATCTTCAGTGCTCCTGGGCTGCTGCCCTTCAGAGGTCAGGGAGGCAGATCAAAGGAGGAGGCAGGACCGAGCTCGGCCTGCCATTGATGCACTGCTGTCCACCTGCTCCAGCAACTCAAAAGATAGTAGTCATGGGCAGGAAGGGCCAAGGGTATTGGAGATGCATACATTTAACCACAGTCTTCCTAGACAGAATCCCATTTTCCCATTTCAAGTTCTTCAGCTGTTGCTATCTCCTTCCTTGACGTTGAGTGAGCCCCAGTCCACCGTGATCCAATGCACCGCGGGATCAGCTCCTCATGATGCATAGGGCGTTGGCTGCCTGATGTTTCTAGTCTAGAAGCCCCACTGTCTAGCAAGAGAGCAACACAAGCCACACGCAAGGTGGTGGCTGCACATGAAGTCTTGGCCAGAAATCCAGTCCACTTCTCCTGCACGGAAGATCAGAAGCTACCAGGGAACCACCGCTGCCACATGAGTCCTTCCGCCGAGGAACACCATTCTTCCTAAGAGGATAGAGCCAGAGTGAATCAGTCATTTCCGAACAAACCCAGGCCATGAAACCTGGCTAACAATGGAAGATGGAGGGGCCAGTGGGACCCCTGGCATCCCTTTCGTAAGACCAGGAGGGGAAGCGCACGTTCCTTCTGACTTTCTCTTCGCTCTAAGAAGGACACCAATCAGGATATGACAAAGCCGTAAGCCTTTTTTCTAAGTATCTCCTATAACACTGTTTACCTCACTTTGTTTCCTGTGTCTATTAAAGACATCCCCACCCCTCCCTTTCATAGAAAGGTGGTCAGAGCAGAGACCCCAAACCCACAGAGGGCTCACAGGGAAGGGATGAGTCAACCAGGGCGCAGTAAAGCACTGATAAAACACGCCATATTCCTCTGGTTCCTTGAGGCTTCCTCACCCCCCACTATCATGACCCCAATGCTGCCTCTCACCTCAGACTAGACCGGAGCATGTGCACAGGTACAGATAAGAGGTAAAAGTTCAGGACACACGGAATCCAGGAACAGGAAATGGGAATGGCAATCCCAGAAGGGTAGGGAGAAGGTGGGCAGAGGAAGAGAGGAAGGAAGGAATCGATCCCAATGATGGACACATAACCACACACACCCCTCCAGGGGAACGAACAATAGAAACCATGGGGGAAGGGAGACAGTGATCAGTGTAAGATCTGAAAATAGTAATCATTTATCATTTATCAAGGGTGGGGGTAAGAGAAGCTGATGCCAAGGGCTCAATAGAAAGTAAATATCTAGGAAAAAATGATGGCAACCTATGTACAAATATGCTTGATACAATTGATGTATGGATTGTTATCAGAGTTGTAAGAGCCCCTAATAGAATGATCTTTTAATTTTTTTTTAATAGAGGACCTTATCAGGAGATGAGTCAACAGGCCAGCTGTCCTTCCCAGGCCTCCTCTTCCTTCTTGGGGTACGGTTGAGCAAGGGGTGGTGTGTTCTGACTTCTCCCTCCAGGATGTCAGTGCTCTGCTTCAGAGGTCGCTGTCCCTTGATGGGAATCCTGTCATCCCCCGCTCTCCCAGGGCCCTGGTTCCCTTGCAGTTCCTCTTGGCCATGGGGCTTTTGCCTCAATGTCTCTGTAAAATGAGGGATTACATGGACAGGAGTCCCCTGGTGTAGCTCCATCTCTGACATAAAACTAACAGTATTGTCCACAGCACAGAGGCTTCAAGTAAATGACCTCATTGGGTGCGTATATTATTTAGTATCATTTTCCTCAAATCCAGCATTTAAAAGAGTTCGTCAACAACTTCTAAAAGTAACGCTTTGTGGTTGAGACCGCACGCTCCATCGTCAACAAAGTGATTGGATTCACTTACAGTTCTTCCTTCTCTGGACTTGTCAAGGCTCTTGCATTGTGCAAATGGTTAGTACTTGATTCACTTAAAGTTTGCCAACGGGAGCCCACCCATCACTACCACACAAGAAACCCCCGCTGTCTACTTCTGCAAAGATTGCAGCCAGGAAAGCCCTGTAGACGAGGTGCCAATTGCACTAGGAATTTTTCTTTTAATGGCCCTGTCGCTGCCACCCCAGTTTTTGTAACCACGCTAGTCCTCTATATTTTGAAAGTCAGAGATTTGGTGGCTCTGATGATGCATCAGAAGTAAGAACGCATTCACATGTGTCTTTTTGCAAAGAACTTTTGATTACGTGATTACCGTTGCCTTCTTTCATCACTGGAAACACTTCTTCCAGCTTGAGCTTAAATACGTGTTCTTTTTCAATGTTGAGACTTTTGAAGTTAATATGAATACTATGACCTTGCCATTAAATATTTACTCCAGTGAAACAGAAAGTGTCACAAGCCTCAAAGAGAAGAGAGCAGAGTGGGGAGAGCATGCTACTGAGGCCCGGTGTTCACCACTGGGACACACGTGTAACTGGAGGAAATGCCAAGCAGCTCATATTAAGGACATCGTGTGTTGGAGATGAATCGGTTGTTACAGTGGTTAGACACCGTGCAGTCCCTTCTGACACACAGTGGCCCGTATGCAGAGCAACAGAACACTGCCGTCCTGCCCCGGACTGGCCGCCGTAGCTGTTTGTGCCCATTGTGGCAGCTACTACGTCAGTATATCTCATTGACTTTTTTTTTAATCATTTTATTAGGGGCTCATACAACTCTTTTCACAATCCATACATATATCAATTGTGTCAAGTGCATTTGTATCTTCATTGCCCTCATCATTCTCAAAACATTTGCTCTCCACTTAAGCCCCCGGTATCA
>NW_022103912.1:9432738-9441937 GCF_000313985.2 Echinops telfairi | reverse complement strand
TACATCGCACCCTGACTGGCTCGTCTCCTCCCCGAGACACCTCATTGACATTTTTTATCCGTGATCCTCTACTTTATGGAGCCTGACACCCTGCTCCTGTGACTCGTTGCTCCTAGTAACACGTCCAAAGTATGTAAGATGAAGCCTCCCGGCCTCACTTCCAAGGAGCATTCTGGCTGGGTTTTTCCCAGCACCTTCGTTTGTTCCTTAGGCAATCCAGGGCAGAGGCACTGTTCCTCACCAACACCGGGATGGAAATGCGTCGGTCCTGTTTCAGTTTTCTCTATTTTTGTCCAGCTTTCCTATGCCTAGGAAGCTATGTGCCGGCTTGGGTTGGGTACACCTTGTCCCTGAAAATGACATTTTTGCTTTTGAACGCTTTAAAGAAGTCTTCTGTAGCAGATGTAGTTAACGTACTAAGGAGTCATTCGAGTCCTTGAGAATTGCTCACAGGGGTGCCGATTGGGGACTGCAGTGAAAGGGAAACCATGACAGGCCCACTTTTTTCCCCTCCACTTATTACTGTGTCACTGATTATGCAAGTGTAAGTTTTTTAGTTCCTTTGCATTGGGATAATAGCTGTACTGAAGATGGAGTCGACTGCCTTCATCAATGAGTGCGTTAAGTCCTCTTCATGTTCAGGAAGCACGGAGTTGTGCCGTCTGCACATTGCAAGTTGGTAATGAGGCATCCTCTAATCCTGGTACCACTTTCTTCGTCCAGTCCGGCTTCTTGGATTATTTGCTCAGCATGCAGACTGAACATGGATGCTGAAAGGGTACAGTCCTGACACACATCATGCCTGACTGTCAGCCATAGAACATCTTCTTGTGCTGTTCAGATGCCTGCCTTGTGGTCAGTGTAGGGGTTCTTCGTTGGCATGAGTAGGCTTGGGAAAGCTCCATTCTACACAATGCCATCTATACTTTGTTGTGATGGGAGCCCACAAGTCACCCAGCTTTTGATGACTAGCGCTTGGTGCATCTGCCCTGTTCTTGAGACAGTCATGAAACGCAGGTCAGATATGTTCAAGGTCATGCTTGGGCTCTACTTGACTTGGTTTCACTTTCTTCCGCTTCAGCTGCTTGAACTTGCTTCTGACCAATTGATGGTCTGCTCCACAGTTGTCTCCTGGCCCTTGGTGATCCTGAGCATCCCCGTTGTGTCTTTCCAAAGATAAAGTTGACGTGAATCCTGTTGATTCTGCTTTATGGGGTCCATGAATAGTTGCTATTTTTGTTGTTCAGTGATGGCATTTCCAATGAATTGGTTGTTAGTGTTAAAAAAAATATATATTACGGAGGGAAACATTGGACAGGGTAACTTAGGACAAAACTATAATAATTTATGATCTGTGAAGGGTTCATGAGGGAAGGGGGAGTGGGGAAGGAGGGGGACAATGAGCAACTGATATTAGGGGCTAGAGTGGGAGGCAAATATTTTGAGAATGATGAGGGCAACAATGTTCATATGTGCTTGACACAATGGATGGATGGATGGATTGTGATGTGAATTGTCCGAGCCCCCAATAAAGTAATTTTAAATATATATGTATATTTATATATGTGTATATATATAAATCACATATATATGTGATTTCTGTCATCATTTCTGACTGTGTAGTCACAAATTGAGACCATTTTCAAACTCATTCATTGTGCACACAATTATTAAATAAGTTATGTGGAAGACATAGATAATACAGGCTCCAAACTTATCACTTCCTGATAGCTTTACAGTTTCTCTGATCCACACTGGATAGCCTGTCTCTGGGCATACTCTCTGATGGTGCCTAATGCTCATCTCTCTCCAGCTCTGCGATCAGGGTTAACATGTCGGCAGTTTAAAATTAGATGTGGCAGGATTGTTTTCACTCCCAAATCGGGAAGTGCTACAAATCAGGACACACCACCACCACCACCACCACCACCACCACCACCCACCCCACCCCCTGACCAGCACCGCCCTGGGTAGGAGTGAGTTGCTCTGCTGTGGAGAGACTGCATCCTGACTGCGGTGTGGTGTGGCTGTTTGTGACCACATGTCAGTCTCACACTCACTTGTCTTTCTCTAGTATCCTTTAGCTCCCTCAAACTACGGCCCGCGGGCCACAGGCGGCCCGCCGAAAACATTGATCTGGCCCACCGGGTGTTTTTGCCCCGTTTGTATTTTTTACTTCAAAATAAGATATGTGCAGTGTGCATAGGAATTTGTTCATAGTTTTAAAAAAAAACAACCAACTATAGTCCAGCCCTCCAACGGGTCTGAGGGACAGTGCATTGGCCCCCTGTTTAAAAAGTTTAAGGACCCATGGTTACAGCATGTACTCGACAGCAGTAGATCACCCACTGGGCGGATTTGTCTTAATGGCAGACATGGCCAGGGTTGCCAACGTAAGTGTGAGTAGAAATAACAGACCAGACTCTGGGAAGCACAAAGCGTCTATGTCACTTGAACATGTGCAAAGAGTCAGAGCTACCTGGAGGCTGGAGCCCTGGCCAAGGTTCAGGCGCGGTGTGGCGGTGGGAAGACCACAGTGCCTGCCCTCAGAGCCAAGTCGGGAGAACAGAAATGGCCCTGCTGTGTGCTGAGCGCCGGAGCTGAGGCTGTGCAGGATGGGTGCTAACAAGAGCACAAAGGCGGGCACCTGAGTCAGGGAGACCTCCCGGTTAGGCAGGTGGCTCTCCCCAAAGTGTACGGTCACAAGGACGAGGATACTCTGTTTCCTTTCCTCTGCCCTGAGCAGCCTGGCGGTTCACGAGTTGCTCTGCCCTTCAAACCCTCCAGCTGCCCCTGCACAGGAGCAGGAGAAAGGGGACACCTTCATTCCCACGGACATCGACAGCCCCAAAGATCCGAAAGGGTAACTGCATCCTACAGCAGGGATATGAGCCGGGACTGAGCGGATGGCCATGAGTTTTAGTTTAGGGAAGGCGCTCCGGTGGTGTCGTGGTTGCGCATAGGGCTGCTAACGACAAGGTCAATGTCTCAAACCCACTGGCTGCTCTGCAGGAGAGAGATGAGGCTTTCTGCTCCCGCAAAGACCTGACCACCTGACCGCCTTAGAAACCCGCATGAGGGTCGCTATGAGTCAGAAACAGCACTGCCGAAGTGGGGCAAGACATGGTGCCGAAGTGGGGCAAGCATGATGGAGCCCTTCTAGAACTTACAAGTAAGCCTAATCGGAGAGCCCTTCTGTGATTTCAAGGAGAAAGGAGGTACCCTGGCTCTCCGAAACCTTCCCCACAGCCCAGCAAACCTGCCAGCCCTCCACCTCCTCAAAGGGTGCAATTAAAGATGCATTCTCTTAATCCTCTCTTAAAATGCAAATCCTCTCAGCGCTTTTTAATCAGCCTTTGGCATCTTAATGTGAATTAGCCATGAGTATCTTGTCGGAGGGCTTTTTTTTTTTTTTTTTAAATCAGGAGAAGGTAGTTGATGAATGGGCACCTGGATGTGGGACTCAGGCCTGAGAAGCAAATGAGGGTGAGTGATCGGAAGAGGAAATGAACGTCAAAGAAGCAGTACCTGAAAGAAACCTTATGGGAACTTGCACAAACGCCCAATTCCAGGGGCCGAAGAACTTCTTCTACCCTGGCTAGTCATCACCCCACACCACCATCCCCACCCCCAAGAGTAACCCCGTTTCGGATGGAAGCAGTTTGACAAAGCACAGAAACAGACTAATGTTCATCGACTCCTCACAGCTGTCCAGCATCTTGCTCATCTGAGACCATCTGAGGTTCGTCCTCCCATTCAGTAGTTCCCAACCTGTGGCGAGGCCACCCCCATTTACCAGGAGCAAACGTACCCCAAGGGTCCTGGAGACGTGCCTGCAGTTACAGCAGATGGGAGGCAACACCAGGATTGACAGAATGTCACTTATATTCCAAAAGCCAGGCCATCTTTTTCCATTAATAAAAAATAAAATTTAAGAGTTACATTTTTAAAGTGCACTGTAGCCTCCCCTCAGAGCCCGAGTCTCATCCCCAAGGCGGATGGGCCCTGGGTCTTCCACTCGCATGTCCTGCCAAGTCCATAGGCAGCCCTTTCTTGTGGATCTCCATCAGCAAGACAATGATCAAGCTCAAGGTTCAGTTTGTGTTATGAAAGCATTACCATTTTTCCCCCCCGAGCTCTAATAAAAGATCAAAGAATATTTTCGAAATGGAAAACCTTTTTGCTGTTCTAAGCATGTGCACTAATAGATCTTCCTAGGGACTGTTTTCCTTCCTGGAGAATCCCTGGTGTCGGAGGGCGAGGCAGATGTACACAGGATGAACGAGGAGATGCACAGAGCTCTAGGGTGGGCTTCTCTATATGGAGTGGGGCGCACGATGATAGCCGTGCTTCTAGAGGGATGCTGCTTGTCATGGTGCAAGCAAAGAGAACAGGTGTCGTTGTACCCCGAGAGATTGGTGAGGCGGAGCAGACAAAGGATGGTCCCCAACCCCAGTTCTAGAGGAGAAGTGAAACAGTGCATGAGCTGGGGATGGCGGCAGGGGCAGGAACACTGTGTGGACTGCCTCCATGCTGAAGCGGGTCCATCTAGGTCACAGGTTCTCAGAGCGTGGTTCCCAGGCCAGCAGCACCTGCTAGTCACGCACAGCCTCAGGCCCTACCCCCCAAACCAAAGCCCCAACCCCATGTGGAGCCGATTTTGAATCATAGTGATCCTATATCGAATTGTCAAGGCAGCACATCTTTGTGGAAGCAGAGAGCTTCATAGTTTTTCTGAGAAGTAGCTGGTGGGTTTGAACTTCTGACCTTATGGTTAGCAGGTAAACCCGGTATAACACCAGGACTCCTTCTGCCATGCCAAAGACGTACTAAATCCAAATCCTAGGCTGGGAGCCCCACAGTCTGTAATGCACCAAGCACCCTCATGATTCTGACTGCAGCTAGAAATGCTCCAGGGCCTGAGCCTTTCTTGCAGACCACATGTCCAAGAGGCCTGTTCAAGGATTTAAAACATGGAACTACCCAGTGGTTGTATGAGGAAGTATTTTCAATTCAACGCTTCAAAAAGGAGCCAGGCAGAGACGGTTCCTGTGTGAATCCTGAACGCCTTGAAATAGTGTGCGGGTTTATGGCAAGCTATGCCTCTAGTAGCTTGTACTGGACCTGAAGCTGGTCAGCAAGGGTGCCAAGATGCTGTGTCTGTGCGCAGATGAGTACACATACACCCATGTGTGTTCCAGTGTGGGTGGCCAGGACTTAGAACTCCTCCCTGAAATGTTTGAGGGGGACACACACTGCCTCTAAGATGCTCAAGGATAACCCAGTCCTGGCCTGAGTATGGAGACTGGCCTTCTAGTGCCTTCAATGGAAATCAGCCTTTGGCCAATTTCTTTTCTCCATGGCCGCTGCAGCCACTGGTTACGGGATTCACAAACTGCTTTGAATGCCACGGCGGCCACCTGGGTTTTCCTTGAGGAGGCTAGAGGACAGGAAGGCTAAGCTCCAAGCCCAGCCTTTGGTATGCTTTGTCCCGGCGCTCTGCCAGATGAAGACACCCATGCCTGGCCAGTGCCTGGCCAGTCTGCCGGAGGACATGCTCCTCCCTGCCCCTGCTGCCTTCTTTGCTTATTATTTTCTGACCTCTTTTAAAGTAGAATGGAGTACAGTACAATTGGGAGGAATAGATAGCTCACTGGTAGGATTCTCGCCTTCCTCCCAGGAGATCCGCGTCCAATGCCCAGCCAGTCCATCTCCTGTGCAGACACCATCCATTGGCCAGTGGAGCCCTGGCATACTGGGATACCATATGGTGCTGCAATACTGAGCAGTTTCAGCAGAGCTTCCGGACTGAGAATGGCTGGGAGCCCAACTTCTGAAGATCAGCCCCTGGAACCTTTGCAGCTCACAGTGGTCTGCTCAGTGTTTCGTTCTGATGTGCATGGGGTTTCCGTGAGCTCAGAGTCAACTCCAGGTCAGCAGCTACTACGACGACAGCACCATTAGGGCCGGTGTTGTGATCTGGGCATTGTCCCAAGGAGCGGAATCGGAAGCTCTTTGGCCCACAGACTGAAGGGGGCAGGCTAGCACCCCACCCCACCCCACCCCCCCCACCCCCGTGGTTAAGTAAGTCAGGGGAGGAGCCCTGCCCATGGCACTGGCTCATATCTCCATGAGGCTCTTGTCCATGTTGCAGCGCAGCCATGATTTGTGAGAAAGACCGTTGTCAGGACCTTACTGCGAGCTGTTGGCGATTGCTGAACTGATGGGTTTCCGGCAAGCTGGGAAGATGTCATTTTGAAAAGGACCCGCTACTTCAGCAAGGAAACCCTAGGGGGTGGGGGTGGGGGCATGTGGGGGGTGGGGGGCGGTAGGGGGGGGCAGTATTCTCTTCCTTCTCCTGCCTTCTCCTTTCTCCCATGCCATCGGCACCCTGCTCCATTCTGCGGCTCTCATGTGCTCACCGTTTATTCTTTCTCATCTTGAACCCAAGGTTTTCTCCGCAGCGAGGGGCTGGGCCCCACCACTGCTCGTTTGCCTACTGTGTGATTTGGCAGTTCCAAGCAGCGGGGTTGGGTAACGTCGTGCTGATCGATAAATGTGAAGTCAGACGTGACTCCCCTCCTCCGTGGGTCAAACAATAAGGCTCTTTTCCTTCTCTCCAGGGAGGACTGTGGTCCTGGTTTGAGCGGCGGGCCGGCCTCATTCCCGGGTCTGTTGATGAGGATGCTCTGGTCCTCTTGCTTGGTAGATTTCGTTGTGAGAAGTTCTTTTGTTTCTCTCTGGTAGCCCATTCTCTTCCTGGTGTTAGCCTCTGCGCTGTATGTATTTTAGTACAACCCCTAGCTAAGCTGCTAGAGGACAGAAAAGGCCCCGGTAAATGCATGCATAGAAAAATTAATGTTCTCAGTTGGAAGCACAGGAGGGAGTACAGTGTAATCTTTCTGGGACCTTCGCACATCAGAGGAGGACTGGATTTCCTACCGGTTCCGAAGGTCAAGTTTTTCTTTTAAGTTGTAATATATTTTTATGTGTGCATGTGAACAATTTGATACGACAGAACTTATTCCTGAGTTATCTATAATCGTACCTGGAGCAAACTTGTCAAAGGTATGTCTAAAGATTGTTCAGGATCCCGAGGAGCTGTACTTAGTAAGTGGATTGAATAAGGTGTCACATAACACAACATTCCATTGATTCATTTGTATTATTTTTATATCTTACCGCAGGCGGAGAACTCCGCGTTGGCTCTGGAAAATGAAAGCCAGAGGGAGCAGTATGAGAGATGTCTGGACGAGGTAAGATGCATGGAGAAGGATCATGGTTAGAGGCAAGGCTATGCGGCATTCTCCTCAGATTGCAGTAGGAGGGGGCCACCAAATATAGGTGGGGGGAAAAATCCATTCCCCACCTACCTTTCTGAAGCCTCCTTAAGTGTGCTACCAGAGTCCACACAACACATGCATTTTTTCCTCCAAAGAAAGTGATACACGTGTGACCCCTGAAAAGGAGGCTGTGCCCATGTCTCCCCACCCCCACCCCCCACAATTTCTTATACCCCCTTATCCCCAGTTGTCCTCTAGTCAACGCCTATTCTTGGTGACCTTATGTGCATTAGAATAGAACTGTGCTCCATACAGGAGCCCTGGTGCCACAGTGGTTATGCATGGAGCTACCAAACTACAAAGTCTGAGGTTCAAATCCGCCAGCTGCTCCTTGGGAGAAAGGTGAGGCTTTCTACACTCATCGAGAGTTAGAATCTCTGAAACCCGCAGGAGCAGTTCAACCCTGTTCTAAAGGGTCACTGGAAGTTAGCCTGGACTCGGGGGCAGCAGGTTTGGTTTTGGTTTGGGGGTTTTGTGCTCCATAGACTTTTCAATGGCTTTTCTTCCAAAGTGAATCTGGGGGGGACTTGAACCCTCCAGCCTCTTGGATAGCAGCCTTGTGCTTTGCTGTTTGCTTCACCCTGGAGTGAGCAAACTAGAGTCTAAGGGTGCTGCCTGGCTGGTACAGCCTTCCTTCGTTCCGGGGAGTGTAACCCCTGCTTAGGAATGGGAGCGTCGCTTAGGGTCTTCTCTGACGGTATTGCTTTTCCATAAAAGCCAATCCTTGATAGAGGGGCGGGGACAGTGTTCACAGTTGACTGCCGGAGAGGAAGAATCAGTAGATTGAGAACAAACCAAGAAGAGAAAGGGAAGTGAGGAAGAAAATTGGAGCACACCAGAGGATCACAGGGCCACACGCCTGAGCAACCACACTGAATATGATTTCATGATAATGAAGAGATGATGGGCGAGATGTTGGGAGCTTCTGGGAAAGGGGGTGGGGTGGGATTCTTACACATTCTTCGCCCCAGCCTGAGACACCCAGGCAGGGCTGGCCGTTCCCCTAGCTAGCACATGCTCATTTAGAACCTGGCTGGCATTTGGAGCCATCATTTAAATGGGGATGACTTCTCTAGTGCTTTGTCAGGTACCCTCCAACTAGCATTTACCCTTCTCGGTGATTCTATTTGAGATCTGTCACGGGGTAACTGATGTACAGTTGAGGAAGCCAAAAAATGAAATCTTCACCTGCATTTAATCTCTCTCCATACTTTTCCCGTCGGGAATTAGCATGTATCTCTGCCTTTTTCTTTCCCTTAGCAATAGGGAGAGCCCTTGTGGTGTAGGGCTTAGGTGGTTGGTTGCAGACGGAAAGGCTGGCGGACAAACATGCCCACCGCACCTCCACCTCCCCAACAAACATACCCACCCCATCTCCACCTCCCTGACTAACATCCCCACTACCCCCTCCACTCCCCTGACTAATATACCCACCCCACCTCCACCTCCCCAACAAACATACCCACCACCCCCTCCACTCCCCTGACTAACATACCCATCCTACCTCCACCTTCCCAACAAACATACACACTCCACCTCCACCACCCCCCAACCAGCCCCAACCATTGGCCGCTCTTGGGGACAAAGCTGAGACCGTCTGCTCTGTCAGGGAAACTCTATAGGGGAAGTTCTACCCCGAAAGTCCGAATCCGCTTGATGGCAGCAAGAGAGGGGACCAACCTCTAACAAACTCTTCTTGGTTTTTCTTAGACCCTTTCTTCTCAAATGGTTATCCGTCCGACCTCATGGGCTCCAAACACATGGGACCAAATCCCAGTCATGGGCCCTGCTTCTCTGCTCATTTATCTATGAAAGATTGAGTCTGAGACTCAAAATGGATACCTCCTCCACCCCCC
>NW_022103912.1:9427434-9431808 GCF_000313985.2 Echinops telfairi | reverse complement strand
CCCCCTCCACCTCCCTGACTAACATCCCTACCCCCACCTCCGCATGCCTTTCCTGTCCCTCCCCGTGGTGGAAGTCATCTCTGCCTCAGAGTACCGGTCGTACCAACCCAGCCCCACTGAGTCCATTCCCCATGGGACCGTGTGTGTCAGAGCAGAACTGTGCTCCACAGCTTCGTCAGAGGCTACGTTTTTGGTAGCAGATCCCTGGGCCCTCTCCCAAGGAACCTCTGGGCCAACTAAACCTTAGCCTCTCAGGGCCTTAGCCATTGCCCCACCTGGGGCACAATTGCAACAGGGGCTGGTATTGTGCTACATTTCCCACTGCCCTTGACCTGGCATTGGGTTCTCAAGCCTCTACCAGATCAGATAGCCTTTCTCCATAGAGCGGCTGGGGGTTAGAATCAGGACCTTGCAGCTGGCAGTGTTATTTTCCTACATGGTGGTTCTGAGAGTGTAATCTCAGGATTGATAGCTTCCAACCTCACATCCGCTGGCTGCCCACACACCTCCAGGATTTCTGTCCCCTCCTCTCGTGATTCTGCGGTGCTGTGCAGTTTGAGAGGAAGGGTCCTCCTAGACCATTTTATGTTACAGTGATTTCGATGTGGCTGAGGACCTCTCAAAATGCCTCCAGAATATTGTTTGATTTTTTTTTTTACTATTTAAATTTTAATTGCTTAATATTCCCTGCCACATGCAGCAGATTAGTTACTCCAGCAAAATACTGCAATTCTTCAGCCTGTCAGAACTTAGTGAGAACGACGCAGAATAATCGTTCCCGTGCCCAAACTTAAAAGGACAACTAAAGGCAGCCGACTTAAAAGTGGAAGCGATGACTCTGAGTCTGTTGAGGCCAGTGGAACCCTCTCTCTGGCTCCCCAGGCTCTGGGTCCAATCAAAGGGTAGGGCAAGAAAGACCCGATAGATCTAGAGCTCTCTAACGGAACAGACACGGCCCTAAGGTCATACATCATCGATCCACAGTTTGACTGTCACCCCGTACACACATTTCCAATGACAGTTCATCTGTAATCACAGGTCAAATTGATGCGATGCACGCCTGAGAGACGTCTCTGTCCCAATTCACCCGCAGGTCATCCCTCCCCATCAATGGCAAAAAAAAACACCCCACACCATCCCGTCACACACACCCCCTTCCCAGAAATACAGCGCCTGTTGTCTGTGCATTCTGCAGCTTTTGTTGTGAGCGACCCTCCGTTTCTCACCCGCACAATCATTTCTCGTCAGGTTCCCGCTGAAGTTAGAATTTTTTGAGGGAGGGACACCTTGTTCTTCATTGCCCAGCTTACCAGTTGCCCAGGAGGTGGTCTGCCGTGGAGAGGCAGCCCCTCCGTGTTTTGTATTCAAGGACACTGGCCCCTGATTACACATGCCAGTTGTTTTGTAACTAATTGCGGGAGGGGAGACAATCCATTTCCATGAGTTGTAAGAGAACACTCTCAAAGGGGTACTTGAAGGTAGTAATAATGCCAACTGGAAATTCGTTTCGAGGCTTTTTATACTAATTAGACAAACTAACAAGGTAAGGCCTCGTGTAAGTTATTACCCTGCTAGTAAGGGGCATAAAATATACCCAGGTGGATGAAATGTAAATTGAAAATGCCTTCCATTCTATTTACTGTGGTTTTTTCCTGGAAAACAGAGAGCGTATTGTGGATTTGGGGGAAATGCTTTGGAATTGGAAATCTCCTCTGCATGTTATAATGAATGGGTGTGTTTCCTCAAAAGGGAAGAGACCCATATCTGTAGATACCACACACACACACACACACACACACACACACACACACACACGCACCCAAGTGCAAACACATGTACTCGCCATCACTTCTGCCACCCCTCCTCATCCCCTTACCTTGTAAAACCCAAGGGAAAACCAAGGAGGTTGTCCTGTTTGAATTGCATTTCTTAGTCTACCTGCTTGACAGACAGCTGGCTAGCAGGTAGTGGATTGCCCTGCCCACTCTTCCATTAAGCCCCACTTTCCCACATAGAGAAATACAAGGACATATGTAAAGTCAGGAAACAGACATCTCCTGAAACCACTGTGCCACCTTCAGATGACCCCGTATGGATGAAACTCAGAAAACCAACCTCGCTGCCACTGAGTCGATGCTGAGCATCATGACCCTGTGGGACATGGTAGGACTGTCCCTGTGAGTCTCCAAAACAATAACTCTTTATGGGAGTAGAAAGCCCCATCTTTCTCCTGAGGAGCAACTGGTAGTTTCGAACTGCTGATGTTGCAGTTGGCAGCCCAATGAATAACCACCATGCCACCAGGAGTCTAGGTGAGGGAAATTACAGAGAACTGCAAAATGGAACAGAGAGCACTTTCACTAAGGGGCAGAAGAGTTGTGTATTGGGGGGCGGGGAGCACGGCAATACTGGAATTAACCGGAAAAAAAAGGAACAGCATTAGAAGGGTCTGCTCAGAAGGAGCTGGTATGGTTTTAGAAGTACTGTATTACAAAGAACACTCTCAGAAACCTTCTCGATGAGAGTGAAGCGCAGCCATGCCAACAGAAGAAAAGTTACAGAGCCTGGTGCAAGGGCGGCTCTCCTCATTCCTCCACTCTGTCCCAATTAATACAAACACAAGACCCTTGGCATAAGAAAGATAGCGCATGAATTCTAAAAATACGGATTCCTCGATCTTGCTCAACCCGAGTCCGTCAGAACAAGGGGCTACGGAGCTGATGGAAGAAGAGAACCCTGACCTCTTCTCCAGGTCCCAGAGCGAGACCATAGGACCTTTAATGCCAAGGACATGCCCTGCTTGGGTTGTCTGCCTTCTCTGCACAGCACACTGCAGAGCGCACAGGCAAAGGAAAGCTAGGCCTTTGAGTTTAGTTCTAACAAAGAAACAAACGAAATGCTTTACCCGCCAAACAGGCCCAGGTGTCTCTGAACCGTGGTCCACAGGTTTTCCAGTGGCTCGCTTTTCGGAAGTACATCGTCCAGTTTCCCTTCTAAGCCACTTTGGGTGGACATGAACCATCCACCTCTGGTTAACAGGCAGACAGCGTAGCTGTGTATAGAATTTCTTTTAAATCGAGGCTAAGCGAAGGAAGGAGGATGTTGCTAAGGACCATTTGAGCCTGACTCCGGTCCGTATGCTGTGTGCTTCGACCGGATGTGGAATCGCCAGGACGTTCATTGTGGTGGATCTCCCACGTCGTCGGATCCAAGTCATCTGTGAAATCAGCGTCCTAGTGGACACACATAAAAAGTGATCCTGCGCAGGACTTTCACTTGACAAGAAATTAAACAGATGTTTCTGACCTGTGCTGGACAGTCAATTGCCTGGAAGTGGGGTAGCACCAGCATTCTGTTTCACCATCATAATGCTTGATGCTCAAAGCACATACCAGGTGTTCACTTCGTATTTGTCAATGGAGTGAATAAGTGAGGATTATGAACAGCAAATTAACTTCCAATTTAGTCTTCCCCTAAATCCTATAAGCATTTTAGGCTAATTTCCCCCACCTCCAATTATCTTCTCAGCGACTGCAAATTGTTTATTATGCACAAATCCACAAGATAATCCAAAGAGTAAGTCATCTCGGGAAAATTGTTTTTAAAGGCACACCATTGTAAGAAACTGGTTTTCAAAAGAGAAGACCACACGGACTTTGAGCTAAGCACAGCTGGCTTCCAATGCTGTCCCAGCCATCTTCCGAATACTCTATGTGGGGCGAACACTCTCTGAGTCTCGGTGCCTTGTTGGCATCTTCAGAGAAATGACAGCTGGCCCTTGACTTGTATTTGTACATGTATATTCCCCCCACACACATTGCATTCCTTTTTAGAGAAAACCCAGGCCATGGTATTTTCAACTGCCGCATGGGAAAGGTAGACCTTGAATAAAGAGGAATCAATGGCTCTCCCTTCTGAGGCTGGAAAATAATATGGAAAGCTCCATGGATTGGTAAAAGGACAAACGAACATGTCTTAGAACTATGACCAGAGCGCTCCTTAGAGGCAAGGACGGTGAGACTTCTTATGTACGCTAGACGCCTTGTCAGGAGAGATGTGGAGAAAGACATCATGTTTGGTAACGTAGGCGGCCAAAAAAGGAAGGGAAGGCCCTCAAGGAGATGGATTGACACAGCGGCTGCACCAGCGGGCGCAAGAATGGGAACAATGTGAGGGTGGCGCAGAACGGGGCAGTGTTTCCTGCTGTTGGGCATAGGATTGCCATGGGTTGGTGTCGACTCAATGGCACCCAGCCAAGATATAAAACCTTGTATTCTTAAGCTGCTTACCTGAAAATCCATTTTTTCTAGCATTCTACTGACCTGTTTGAGATTTAATTTTTATCGAGATTAAAAACAGACGTGTGTGTGTGTG
>NW_022103912.1:9417509-9427334 GCF_000313985.2 Echinops telfairi | reverse complement strand
AGAGAGAGAGAGAGAGAGAGAGAGAGAGGTGGGTACAGGCATACCTCGCAGGCATATTGCTGATTCCATTCCAGACAACCATAATAAAGTAAATATTGCAATGAAATGGGCCACATGGGTTCTTGTGTGTGTTCTAGTGCGTATAAAAGTTATATTTGAACCACGTTGTACTCTACCGAGTGTGCATTAGCATTATGAAACAGTTTGAAATATTATGATAGGTACTAAACTGTGACACAGAGGCAGGAATCGAGCAGTTCCGAGATGTTTTTTGGAAAAATGATGCCAATTAACTTGTTTGATGAGCTGCAAGTTGTTTTGTTTTGTTTGAAAAAAAAAAAAAAGCATGAGGGGGATTCAAAAGGTTTGTGGGCAAATGAAACAAAAAGACAATGGGGTTTTTCCATGACTTTTTGAAGCTGCTTGATATCTATGGGCCCCAAAAAGTGAATCACAATAAAACAAGGTACAGTGTCGGGTGGTTTATCTGGGTACACCCGTTACCTCACCCAGTTTTCACAACCACCTGAGAGGTAGCCAGACCCTCTACTTTATGAGTTAGAAACGTCAGCTTGCTCTTCTAAGTCCACACATGTGTGGACAGGCATCATACCCTATGTTAGAACTCACAGGGGCACTATGAGTTGGAATTGGCTCTATGGTAGAGTTTGCTTTTTCTGGGTTTTTGGAGCCCTGGTAAGCATTGGGCTACTAACTGTAAGGTTGGTGGTTCAAATCCATCACCTGTTCTGCTGAGGCAAGACAAAGCTGTTTGCTCCCCTAAAGATTTACAACCTCAGAAATGCTCCATCTTATTGGGTTGCTATGAGTTAGAATCAAAATGATGGCCGTGGCCGTGGCTAAACCAGGGGAGGCCTTGAGTGACCCCAATGTTAACCGCTCAACTACTAGCTGAAAGGTTGATGATTCAAAAAAAAAAACCCCACTACCTTGAGATTCCTGGTGACTACCAGGAAGAAAGGCCTGGTGACCTGCTTCAGAGGTTAGTGTTTGAACTTCTGTGGAGCAGTTCTTGTGTGTAACGGGGGCACCATGAGCCGGGTTTAAGGGGCTCAACACGGCAACTGGTTGTGTTTGTTTTTGTTCTTGTGTCTGGACAGACACCTAGATGTGGCTTCTTATTCAGCAGCAGGGACTGTTTTGCAGCTAAAAAGCAGCCTTTCCTCTGAACCCAGGCTTGCCCTCCGTCCTCAGGCCCCACCCAGGAGGGCAAGGAGGAATCCAGACTCCTGGAAGCCTGTGGTGGATGTGGACATTCAGTGAGGCCAGAGGGCTTACCTGGACCATGCAGGAGATACAGATCCCTGGCCTTCTCCATGGGCTCTGTGTCACCTCCATCTCCCAGGACCAGAGAGAGCTGCAGGGAGGTCATTAAACAAGCCAGGAGCTTAAAGCATCGTCAGCTTTGCTCAGCGTGTCTCAGTCCCCGCACCTGTGCGCCCACCCCCAACCAACCCCCCAGGCCCAGTCCAGCTGCTGCTACATTTTCCCTTCTTTTGAAAAGAAAGCCATCAGATGATATAGGACGTTATTTGTTTTCATTGGCTGGTGCTTCAGGCTGGTAATTATTTGCAGCCCAAATGCTTAAAGCATGATGGCTGGGCAGAGGCGCGAGGCCCATTCCAGGCAGCATTATGGGGCCTGATGAGAGGATGCAGGTTGAGATGGCATGTGCACCTGCCACACAACTGTTCTGTCGCTGCATCTGGGAAGCTCAGCTGTTAAAAGCCATCACAAGACCCAGGAAACAGCCTTGATAGGCAACACCTCAGACACGGTTTGTGCAGCCTGCCTGTTCTGTGGCAAAGAACCTGCAAGTCCTTCTGAATCACAGAGTCCCATGTCAGCAGGGAAAGAAATAACGCATTGGAGTGTCTTTGTGCAAGTATCAGGTCGATCAAACAATTGTCCAAAGTGCGTGCCAGGAGGCACAGCGTTCAATAGAGAGTCCATAAGCCTAGAGGGCAACATTCTTGGATTGCAAAGAAAGAATATATGACCCCTGTGGGCTGTTGCGGATGGAGTATCAGTCTGTGTGTCCTATTAAATCATGTATAACGCTATTTTATGTGACCGCTGTTCCCTAGACTGGTTGAGTGAGGGGCCAGTTTGGAGGAAGAAAAGAAAATATTAATGTTAGGCAGTCTTTATGAGACTATGAATCAAATCCAAAGTTTGTGATTCGAAAGGAGCACACCACTTGTAGAATTAACTTTGGCACTTTGTGTTTGTTTCCACCTGCATGAATCATTCCATTTTTCTTTTTAAAATTTGCCAAGAATAAAGTAGACGGTCTATGCGTGTAATTTTACTTTGACTTCTACGGTGCTTCTGAATTGGGGGAAATTTTTAAGACTTAAAGATTTTTGAGTTGATTTCATTGGCAGTCTGAGGTGAGTAACACTTATCACGTACTGAGACCACGTATCGATACAATGATAAAAGAGCATCAATACCAGTTAGTGGATGGAGGGAAGCTTTCCTTGCCTGATGGTAGTTTCTGGAATGTGGCTTTAACTTTGGTTGCACGGAAAAACAATTACCGCAGATCAGTGCTCTTCAACACCATATTTAATTTCAATCAAAGGCCTTTTTTACTTAATGTCCACAATATAACAAATTTAATACTTCTGATGGAAAGAAAATCTCTCTAAGGTGTGTAGCTCCAAGTAATCGATGATGGGTCGTCGGATGCCATCATCGACTGCTTGTGGTGTGGCGGCCTTGAAGCCACCTGGTGATGACAGCTTGTGTTTCAGCTTCCTCTGATACTTACCGGTAGCCAACTGTCATTAAGGATGTCGTGTTTTGTCAATATTGAATCAAAAAACAATTAAGCACCATGAGAACATGGTTATCATAATCCATTCCACTCGACTGGGCAGGGAGGCAAAAATCACGATACCCTAGCCTGGCCCAAATAAATGTGTTGTCAGGAGAAAAAAAGATGTTGAAAATGTGTCTCTCAGCTTCCCATTGAAGCCCAACACTGCCCAGATGAGGATTGGTTTTTTCTTACATGGTCTGTGTTGTACTGTGTTTGTTTGTTATTCTGTGTTGTATTTTTGTTTCATTCCGGTGTTTGTTTGTTTGTTTGTTTTGCTGGCCTCCTATAAACTCTTTATTGTCAAGGATAATATCCTAATCTATCTTTGCGGACAGATCTTCAGTAAATTGGTATGGAATCAAGGAAGGAGCACACGAATGAACAGAAGTACTTTACATATAGGATATTTAAATACAGTGAACCCTCGTTTATCGCGGTTAATCGGTTCTAGACCCTACCGTGATAAATGAAATTCCGCGAAGTAGGGTTCCTTATTTGTAAATCAAATATTTTCATAGTTAGAGCATAGAGGACATGAAAAAACACCCGTTAGTCACCATGACACTCGTATTACCCAATTTATTAAACGAAAAAGGGAAAATACAGTAAAACATTTTGGATGTTACAATTATCATTTATTATTTATTATATTATTTATGGCATCAAGCGTGTACAGTATGAGCCAATCAGTGGCAGTAATGACAGAGCACGCGCTATTACGCAAAAACCGCGATAGAGTGAAGCCCCAGACGCCGAAGCGCGAAGTGGCGAGGGTTCACTGTACTCTGCTTTACTCCTTAACACTACCAAAGATGCTTATGCTTTATACGTTAGCTTAAAAGTGCTACCTAGCCCACCTGTTCGCCTTCATCTTATGGACAGTAGTCATGGAAACAGAACTGCAAGGTTATGGTGAAGTACTTCGTGAAGTACTTTGAAATCTTCCTATGAAAAAGGAATGGTAGTTTAAGTAGGTACAGAAATGGTAGGTCAGGAGTAGATTCCTGATCCATGTATTAGAGGAATATGTCATTGGTTTTACACGTGGCTCTCAGCTGGAATTGTGTCCTGTGCTCATTCCTAAACCAAACCCTCCAAAGGAAATGGAATTCAGAGATTGGCATATAAGTCGATCAGTATCCACCTCAAGGGCAGAGAAGGAGGCCATATCTGCCCCTGCTGGACTAAATTGCCTTTGGAGAAAAAATAAAAGCAATTAAAATCAAACTATATTCTGTCAATATATTACTAAGTACCTTATTTGGTTGCATATTGGTAGAAACACAAAATAGAACATAGAAAGATTGGTAGAAACTCAAAATAGAAAAATGGAATGATTCATGCAGGTTGAAACAAGCACAAAGTGCCAAAGTTAATTCTACAAATGGTGTTAATTCTACAAATGGTGTACACCTAAAAGTTCAGAGGTAGGCCCTGCAGTTCTGTATACCATTTTTAAGACCCAGACTTGCCCCATAATAATTATAAGGAATCCATTCTGCCAGTGCTGTGTGTTAGGCGTTCCCCATGTTAAATATAAGGAATCCTGCCAGTGCTGTGTGTTAGACATTCCTCATATTAAATATAAGGAATCCTGCCAGCACTGTGTGGTAGGTGTTGGGCTGCTAACCACAAGGTCAGTAGTTCAAACCCACCAGAGCTGCTCCGCGGGAGAAAGAGACTATCTGCACATAAAGATGTGTCACCTTCACATGGAACTTAACGGTTGTCAAGGTAACTGCTGACGCTCCCACTCTCACGTTCCGGGCCCAAACAGAAAAAATAGGAAGAAAAATAGTGACCCCTCTTCCTTAGACCAAGAAAATATGCCAGCTTATATCGTATCAGAAACGGGCCCACACCTAGTGACAAGGGACCCTGGAAGATGTGCCCACTTAGACATGTCCAGCCAAAAGTCTGAGGTGCATTTGCAAGCCAGAAGGGGAAGGATAGATGTTGCCTAAAGCAACTACCAGAGTCTGTTATGGGCACCAGCAAGGGTGGTGTAAGCAGAGACGCGGTGGATGCAAGCGAGGCCTGCCGAGAACACCGAGCTGTCGCTGTTCTCTGCTCTTCAACCCATCTCTGTTGCATGTCACTTCAGGCAGGACAACAGCACAGGAATAGGAAGGCGTGGCAAAGCATGCTGCAAATCAGCAAAGTGTTGAGACTATACGGATAATAAGGATCTTGTTTGGTACTAGATCATTTTTCAGCCTTCTTGGAATAGTTTACCTATGAAAGGCTATTCTTTTTCTTTTCCAAATATGGAAATGTGGAAGTCAAGGTATGAATGATCGTCCCAGCCTAATTGCCTTAATTAGCAGTAAGGTCACCTTTGGGCAAGAGAAATATGGCCTAGAAGGACAGGCTTGTTATGCAAAGAATCAGGTTCTCTAGAAGTAGAGGGAAGAGGAAAAAGAGGAGCTAATTAGCTACAGTATGCTGAAGGAAACTTATTGGTAAATTAGAGTCCGTGCATATAAAGCCTCATTAATATAAATAACTTTTTTTCTGTATTTTTTAAAGGTAGCCAACCAGGTTGTTCAAGCTCTGCTCACACAAAAGGTAAGTCATGTTGTGGCTTTGGTCTGTCTTTTCAAAGGGCTTATTTAAGTAGATTGGGACTCACGTGGTCAGACTAGGAAATTGTGATTGATCGGTACAATACTTTTCCATGTGTCCATTCAGGTGGAAAGCTCTGTGTGTGTCAGATGGCATGTGAAATAACATCCAGGGCCAACAGAATTGTAAACTTCAAAATCCTGATCAACGGATTAAAAAAAAGCCTGCCCAAAATGAAAGATTTCCAGAGGGATGGCAAACTTAGCATTTTTATTTAGTGGATGTAAATTGTAAAATGGTACATCCCTTTGATTCCTATAAAATTAATATCCCCTGAAAACAGCCTCTCAGAAGGGCAGGAGTCAGTAAGGGATTTCTGAGAGTAAGGAGGTTATTTGACGTCTTGGAGCCTTTGCCGCTCCTCTGTAAGCGCGGGATAACAGTTCCCATCTCCCAGGAGTGCTGTGGGGGATCCCATGGATAGAAGTTCAGTTTCTGTTGAGGCCAGCTGGTGGTAAATGTGCAGTAGATTTGGGGGATCTGGGGGTATCGCAGTACCCACAAATGTGTGTTAACTTTGCTGAGCCGTGAGCCTCCACTTAGTGCTTATCCTGTTAGTTGTAAAAACTTATTTCCATGATATTAGGGAGGCAGGATTTGGGACTGTTATATTAGGGAGGGAGGTTCTAATCTATAGGATTAGGTTATATTTAGAGGCAGTCTCTTTTGAGATCTTAAAAAGATTAAACAGAGAACAAAGATTAAACAAAGAGATCAGAGGGACCGAATACCACCAAGAAAGAACAACTGGAAGAAGGATGCAACCTTTGGACCTGGGGTCCCTGCGCTGAGAACCTCCTAGACCCAGGGGAGGGTTCATGCCTGAAACACATGGAGATCTCCATGGAATTCTGGGTCCATGGATGCTGAAAGAAGACATATATACCTACTTCAAAAAAGAATAAATGATGATCATTTTAAAAGGAAGGCAAAGACCTTCCTTCTAAAATGTGAGCCATCTGAGAATAAACCTATCCCTGGGGGTAGTGTCCCTAGTTTGAACTTACAGCCTCCTAACCCTCATTGAGGGTGTTAGCTTGGCCAGGATCTAAGAATTGATGGAATAGCCATTGAAATATTTCAACAAGATTATGAAGCGCTGGAAACGCTCACTCTTCTATGCCAAGAAACTTGGAAGACAGCTCTCAGGCCACCGGACTGGAAGAAATCCATAATTGGACTCGCTCCAAAGAAAAGTGACCCCACAGAATGTTCACATTATACAACAGTATTGATCGCATATGCAAGTAAAATTTTGCTGAAGATCATTCAACAGTGGTTGCAGCAGTGCATTGACAGAGCGGACATGGAACAAGTGATAGTGTTGCTGACATCAGATGGATCTTGACTGATAGCAGAGAATAGCAGAAGATATTTACATGTGTTTTATTGACTACACAAAGACACGTGGCTTCCAAAGCATTCCATTGTGCTCATGCAGAACTAATGTACGTAGATCAAGAGGCAGTTCAGCTAACGGAACAAGAGAATACTACAGGATCTCAAATCCAGAGAGGTATGTGGCAGGGCTGTATCTTCTCATTGAACTTAATTATTCTCGTTGCTGGCAAATAATCAGAGAACCTGTATTACTGAAAAAAGAATTTGGTCTCGGGATGGTAAGAAGGCTTATTAAATATGCACAACTTTCAATATGCAGATGACTCAAATGTACTAGCTGATAGTGAGAAGGACTTGCTGATGAAGACTGAGGATTACCGTCTTCAAGGTGAATTGCTGCTTAACGTCAAGGAAACTGGGTCAATGGGTATCATCATGATAGAGAAAAGCTCGAAGTCGCCGTAGATTTTGTCTTTCTTGTATACACACTCAATGCTCAGGGACGCAGCAGTTAGCAGATTAAAGGATACATTGCATTTGATACGCATGCTTCACAAGACTTCTTCAAAGCGGTTAAAAGCATGGGTGTGCCTTTGATGACTAAGGTGCACCTGTCCTGAGTATTCTCAATCGCCTCATGTGCATGTGATAGTTGGACAGTAGATAAAGACAGTTGGACCTTTACATAAAGAAGACCACTGAAGAACCAATGTGTTTGAGTTATGGTGCTGGTGAAGAATATTGAAGTACCAGGGACTGCCAAAAAACAAAACAAAAATATGTCTCTGAAGAAGTATGTTCCGGAATGTTCTTTAGAAGCAAGGCTGGCGAGACTGTGTCTCACGTACCTTGGACGTGTGGTCAGGTGAGACCAGTCCCTGGAAAAGGACACATCATGTGGGTCAAGTCGAGGGGGCATGAAAAGGAGGAAGACCCTTAGTGAATGGACTGACACAGTGACTGTCAGGCTGCACCCGGCCAGAACCACAGTGGCGAGGACGGCCCAGGCCTGGGCAGGGTCTATCAGATTGCCATGAATTAACATCACCTGGCCAGCACCGAACAACCAACTCTGAGAGGATAAATTTCTGTTAAGACCAATATTTCTGTTATAGCAGCATTGGATCCTTAAGACAGATAGTAACTAGAGAGTGTGACGTTCCTGGATCTGCTACTTTGGGAGCGCTCTACCCTGCCTTCAGACAACATAAAGATCACATGAGGAGGCAGAGTAGGTAAATGCAGTCACTGTTTGACTGGTTTGGTGATTTATTTTACAGAACTCTCCCCTCTCTTTCACTGATATTCTTCAGTGGGGAAATTCAACTACTTGAGATTTAGGGTTTTCTTACTTCTCTTTCTGTGAGATAGAGCCTTCCTCCCCTGAAGGAAGCCTTAGATCATTGTTTTCATTGTTGTGAATAGGAGAGAACAATATAGAAATGGCTTCACTATGTTGAAATATTATTCTCATCTATGTATGTATGCGGGGAAGTATAGGCAGGCCTGCTATGGTGGTTCTATACCATTAAGTCCACAGGTCTCTTGTTATTCCAGGAGGTATGGGGTCCATTTCCAAAGTCATGTTTTTGATGGCAAATAAGTTCTGGAATACCCATCACTGTTTTAGCCAAAGACAGAGACCAGGTTGATTCTAGAAATTCTAAGTTTATTTTTGCAAGTGCTTAACAGAAGGAAACAGTGGGATTTGCTACTGTCAAACTGCTTCAAGATTCAATGAATATCAAACAAGTTATATACCTTGAACCAAGTTCAAGGGAATGTTTTAACAGGTTTATTACCATGAACAAAGGTCTTCAAGTACAGAAACAAAGAAGGTCTGGTTCACATGGGACAGGTGGCATCTCTGGGCCTGTCATTCCTTGAGGTCAACAGGCTCCATGGATTATCTAAATGGCCTTGCTTGCCTGGAGAGCTCTGCTGAATGAGAACTTATCCTTACTGATCAAGTTCAAAAGGATGTTTTACTGCAGGGGGTGGGGCTGTTACATTTTGGGTTTTAACAAACTAAGTCTTACCAGGCAAGATCCCAAACAACGTCACGTTTCCAGTATTTGATTATCAGCGGACTAGCTCCTTTACCCACTCCCTCAACTTCTTGGTCCATGATGACAGTGTCAGCTGCAGCTATGGCTTCCACCGTCCAGCCATCAGGAAGTAGGACTGAGCAAAGGGAAGGCAGTAGAGGGCACATAGCAGCTGTCAGTGAAGAGAGCCACCCAAAGGCATTCGGCTCTCTTCTCTACTTGCATTGCCCCCCACAGAATGTGGTCACAGCACTACACGGAAGGCAGCTGGTGGGGAAGGCTTTGTGCATAGGCAGAGCCGGACTGCAGGGTTAGGGTACTGCAGAAGAAGGTGAGAAACACATCGCATCGGAAGACACCTTGTATCTATCTTCTCTTTTTCAAGGGCTTTCATTCCTGAATTGCTTGCTTTTTGTTGAGACTGTGAAAAGATCCTTGCTGTGGCTCTGTGTGACTGTGGAGAGCCTCCCATGCCTGTCTTTGTAAATGGTGCCTCTGAAGAGAGACAAGGAAGCCATTTGGTGCACTAACAAAGGGAAACAGGAGCCTTGGGGTCAGCCACAAAAAATAGCTGCACAAAGCCACCTAGTAACCAGTAAACGGATAAATACACCTCAGTACAGGTCAGCGACAAGACCCAGAAAGACATGTGTGGCTGTGAGATAGCTTGCCTTGGGGACACTGTAAGGTGGGAAGACAGGCCAAGGGCTTTCAGATCGCAAGAGAATCATGTTCTATAGAGCAGTCTCCCTCTCGGTTTTCCCAGGGGCTGTAAAATGGCTACAGGTGGATGAACATCCACTTTTAAGAACAAAATATAGGAAACAAATTTTTTTCAAATGCAGAATTGAAAACAATTACTAAAGAGGGATCTAGGTTCCACAAAGTAAAAACAGCTTTCTCGGGTGATATATCTAACACGGAAGGAAGGAAGGAAGGAAGGAAGGAAGGAAGGGAGGGAGG
>NW_022103912.1:9407846-9417409 GCF_000313985.2 Echinops telfairi | reverse complement strand
GGGAGGGAGGGAGGGAGGAGAAGATTAAAGGGAAGGGAAGACTTCCTTGGTGAATTGATAGGCGTGACCATACAGTTTTAGAATACATATCATTTGTTATGACACAATGGTAAATTTGATGTGAATTCAGCCTTTCCCAAAATGTGTTTTATGGCATAGCATTAAGTGTCCTGGAATAACACAGAGTGTACTTCTATTCATAATACCAGTAGGAAAAATATCATTTCCATAAATCTATTTGTTATTGTTAAATATATATATATGCAGCCATAGTCAGGTAATTCCATTTATCTAAAACACGAACGGATTACCTTAAGAAAGCAAGTGACAATATTAATCCCGAATCACTTCTATTTATACCTGCAAATCAGAGGTCCAAGTGCAAAGCGAAGTTGATAGACTGCTAAGATCACATTTTTACTTGAAATATATTTTCTGTTCATTAAGTCAGTGACTATCACTGAAAAGGTAATTCTTCCTGGTTCTTCTATGGCTTTTGCCACTGACGCAAAACTTGGAAGAAAAGCATTTTCCCCGAAACGATTTTTCAGCAAATCGGCAACCAGATGTGTCTGCCTATCCATTAGCATAACTGACATGTGTATTGTATTTTCCTTCAACAGGATGTAATGAGATGGATGTATGATCTAATGGAAGCAGAAAGGGATGTTGTAACTTTTTCTTTACAAATTCCAAGCTCCCACATATTTCCTTGAAGACAGGAGGGGCAATCACATTATTTGAGCCCACTCCCTAGAAATGCTATGTGCCGGCTCTGGTTCCCCAAGAGGGATGTTTGTACTTAATGTGCACTTGCAGAAGTGTCGGACGCCAGGCCCAGCACTTTCAGTGAATGCACCGTCTCATTTTGTTCTCATTGCCACCCTGTGAGGTAGGACCACCAACGTATAAAAAGAAAAGATGAAGTCTAATGTTAAGAACATGGCTCCATTTAATTTCACATCGGAAAGAATACTGGCCTTTGCAGTTAGAAAATCAGCCAGAGCTGTTTTTCTTACAAGCAGCCTGTCACTATCATTCGGAACAAGGAAACGAAGGCCTGAGAGCTGGATGTTAGAGTAAAATACGGTGGGTGAGTGAGTGAGTGCGTGCTATAGCACTGACCCGGTGGCAGTGAATTTGGTTTGGGTGTTCGTTTGGTAGACCAAATGTGTCTCTATTCTTGATGTTCGTGGCCTCTGACTTTAAACATAGAAGGAGCTATGGCCAATGAATATGGCCCTTCTGGTCATATCCCCGATCTTGACCTCTAGGCCCGTGGCTCTGATCTCCATTTGGAAGAGGTTCTGTGCTCTGCTAGTGGACACGGTTCGGTGGCATGAAGTTACCACTGTAGTAGAGGTGTGAACCAAGCCACCACCCTTTTCTCTGTGGGCGGGGGGTGTGCTCTACTGAAGGACAAAGACCACATCTCCACCAAAGCCCTCCCTTGGTTCCTAGGAGCCGCCTCAGACGCACAGACACGGGGAAATCCCAGGACCATTGGGAAAAGGGCCCCAGTGAATCCTGTCTGAGATCTCTCACTGAACTGGTGGAGGCTGAGACAAGAGACCCCAGAGACCACAGCTTGGAGACAGTGAGTCAGAGAAAAAGAGCCAGACCGATACCAGAGGCAGAGGCACGGAGCCCGTGAGACAGAACAGAGGAGCCGTGCTGAGACGCTGAGACTGTGAGACACGCCAGCAGGCTGGCCTCCTGGTCCATGGAGGAAGAGGCCAAGCGGCCTTGTGGCTGAGAGATTGAGGATGGGAAGAGGTTTGGCTGCTGGCTGGGAGAGGTGTTGCTGTGGACAGACCAATGGCTGTGTCCTTACTTTTTCCCTGGCTTGTAGGAACCTGTAACTTCCCTTTAAAACAAAAACAAAAACAAGAAAAAAAAAACTTAATGGTGAATATTACCTCAGTTCTGTATGGTTATGCAATGAATTATTGAACCCAGCACAGAAGGACAGTACTGTGGGTAGACTAGTTGCCAATAGGGAAGCCAGAGGAGGTCAGCTATGCGTGCCTGCCCCACCCCACCTCCCAACCCCCGGTGCAGGTGCAGTTTGCTCTCAGAGGAAGCAAGAACCATCTTCATCTTCTCCCTAGGCATCCCAGGACCGGTCAGATTAAGAGCGGGGCTGGGGTCCTTTTCCAGGCCAGTTAGGTTTGTATGTGGACAGACAGGCTTTTTTTTTTCTGCAATTGATTTGGACAGTAACTTCTTAGCATCCGTCCCCATGCACACTTGACCCAAGAGAAGATTATTAAAACAGCACAATTTCAGCCCAGCTCATTGCTATTTGCCAGTGACTGCGAGAGGGGCTCATGTCTTGTGCCTGCCTGTTCCCCATCTGCCGAGGGTCCAACCAAATCAGCTCACCGTGATGAAAAGAGAGAGAAGCCTCGTGATCGATAAATTGTGTTCCCACTAATGAACCTTCACGATGTCCTTAATAACAGCGATGGCCATTGAAATGTGGGCACTGGTATAAAAACTCCCTGTAGAGTATATTGATTTTTCTTCCCATTTCTTTTTGTTTCATTTTAACCCATTTGAAGAACTCTTTCCAGTTATTCTCTGTTCTGCTGCTAAAATTGGTCGCTGTCTGGCTTATAGGGCCTTCTGTTCCCTGGAAAAAAACACCCTTGTGTGTTTCTATTGCCACAACAAAAATGCAAATAGTCATGATTCTCTTGCTCCTACCCAACAGATGCTATTAATATTTATTTACCAAGCAGTCTAGTTTTGTTAATTACTTAATCAGCAGTCATGCAAACAATTAGTTTCTGGGAGTAGGGAGTGTTAAATACATGCAAAGAACAAAAAAGTAGCATAAGTGAGGCACAGACCTGGGTTGAATTCTAAATAGAGGAAGCCAGAGTCATCTATTAATGTGAGTAGTGGCTGGGGCCCCCAGGGTGATGACTGCCAATGTATGTGTGCTCTTGTGCATGACAAACTCATACCCCAGCCTTGAACGCCTCCTGCCTCCTTTATCTTCTGCCTCGATACCTGACATTGAACCTCAAATGAACCTGCTATTTCTGGTTTGGGGAACTAAGCCCATCAGTTGAAGCTGGCCTTGATATATGTTTCATCCATTGAACTCTAAGAGGGGGATGAGCTACATTATTATACTGGTCTCTGTGATAGCATGGGTGCTCCACTGAAACCTGTCCACTATGGGTGGTTCTTTGGACCTTTGAAAACCCAGTAGCATAGCTTCTAGTCTCATAATCATACTCAGGCCACCACAGTGCCACAAACTGACAGAGAGCTCAAACTCAACCACTCACCTCACTGCCAATGAGTTGATGCCAACTCATAGATGGTAGAAATGAAGAAGAATTGGTAGTCGGAAAATATAGCCCGAGTTACAGAAATGATTCTGGAATTTTGTAAGACCAATGATGTATTCATTCCAAATACTTTTCCCAACAACACAAATGACAATTAAACACATGGACCCCAGCAGGTGGAATGCACAGGAATCCATTAGACTACGCATGTGAAAAAAGATGATGGGGAAATTCAGTATCGTCAGTCAGAACAAACGAGAGGCTGGCTACAAAACAGGCCATCAACTGCACACAGGCAATAAGTTTAAGTTGAAGAAAATTCAAACAAGTCCTCGAGCTGCAATATGATCATCAGTATATTCTGCCTGAATTTAGAGAGTAGATAAAGAAAATATGTATACATTGAACACAGATAATCAAAGATCAGATGGGTTGTAGGATGACATCAAGTACATCGTACATGAGGAAAGAAAAAAGACATGAAAAAGACATGAAACACAAAGACAAACATGAGCATCAGAAGAAACTCTGCAACGTTCTCTTGAACCTGACTAAAGCGAATGGAAGAAATGCAGTCCAGCGCTGAACACTCTATTTAAAAGGGATTCAAGAGAAGACCAAAAAAGTACAAAGACCTGGAGGCAGACAACCAAAAGGAGGAACACACTCAGCAGTTCTCACACTGAAAGAACTGCAGGAAAAAATCAAGCCTAAAACCAGGCTGGGGGCAGGGGGGAATCTATTGCACTATGGAAGGATTCTACAAGCAAAATATTGAAAAATTCTGAAAACACCAAAAGAACATAGAAGGAATACACAAAGCCACTGTGCCCAAAAAAAGAGCTCATTGACATTCAACTATTGTATTATAGGAGGATTTTGTTGCACTTGGATCCAAGATCAGTTGCAAATCTGTGAAAAGACAATTTCAAAGAATTTTGTATATGCCATGGACTCCCAGAAGAAATGTGTTTTGTAAGAAATGCATTCAGAATGTCCTTTAGAAATGAGGATGCCAAGACTGTGCCTCATTTTATCAGACAGGATTGGGCCCTGTAGAAGGACGCTGTCCCAGGTCAAGTCAAGGGTCAGTATCAAAAAGAAAGCCTCTGAATGAGATGTGTTGGCATAGTGACTGGCTCTGTGAGCACGACACAGAGCCAGTCAGTATTTCGTTCCAATGTACGTTGGGTTGCTATGAGTCGGGACCAATTCAAAGGCCCCTGCCTACAACAATAAGAGTGGCTGTGATACGAAGGTTCGTGTAAAGTCCCTGGAGCTAGATCTCGCTGGACGCCCAATTAGGTTGTTATAAGAATATGGGAAAAGTCCACCTTCCTCCCTGACCATTATTCAGGACCTGGGGTCAAACTCATGCTGTCCTTTCTTGTGCTTGTAAAACATGCAGCGGGGCGTATAGCTGCCCTGTGCCATGAATAACAGATCTACTAACTAAGAGTGTGTTGAGAAACTTAGACTCCCTTAGCAATCACTAGAGAATAGAATTCATCACCATAACACTCTTTAACCAAATACCGTAAATACTTGAGTGTAAGCCGACCCGAATATCAGCCGAGGCACCTAATTTTACCACAAAAACTGCATTAAAAATGTGCTGAAGAACTCAGGTTATGCATGGCTATATACGGTAATTGCAAGTATTTATCTGCTCCTACTCTGTCTAGTGCTATGCTAGATGAAGGAGTGACGAGAGGATAAGAGCAATTTTCCTGTATGTTGTTTATTTCGCTATCTTCTTGGGCTTGCCTTATGAGGACCTTGGCATCTGAATAGTAAGGTACTTGTGAAAGAGAAAAGATAAAGAGGTATCTGTGAAAAACCATATAAGAGACCTTGAGGACAACAAATGTGCAAATGTGCTTGACACAGTGGATGGATGGATGGAGCGTGATAAGACTTGTACGAGCTCCCAATAAAATGATTAAAAAGAGAGAGAGAGAGACATTGAGGGCTCACTGGAGTCCTGAGTCCTTGAAAGATGTTAGATAAAAGAGAGGAGTCTGGATTTGGATAATCAAAAGAATTGGACGTGGGAAGTGGTTAAGACAGGAGAGGCAGGCCTGAGGAAGGTGGGTGGCAGCGCTGTACAGGGCTTTCAGAGAGCAATGACTGGCACCTTGTCCTCTGTGTAAGGCGCTGGGGTGACACAGGGGATTACAGGGCGGGCTGGTAGTCGGAGCTCTGCCGTTTGAACTCACCAGCTACTCCACAAGCCAAAGATGCATGCGGCTGTCTGCTCCCACTAAGCTTGGCAGCCTCTGAAACCTTACAGCGCAGTTCTGCTCCATCCTACAGGGTCTCCCCGGTTGCAATAGGAGAACAAATGACAAACAGAACAGTCCTCTATCACAGCAGTGGATAAAAGCAGAAAGGAGAGAGAGAGAGAAAGAGAGAGAAGCTACAGTAGAGGACTTTAGTTTTGGTTTTTGTTTTGTCAGGAAATAATGAAGCTAAAATGTGGAAAGTGGAATTTGAAGAACCTAGAATTGGAGATATATTCTGCCCTTCTGGCTTGAATCCCACCAAGAGATGTAGATATTTAAGCAGCACAAATTCCTTTCGTCATAAGTCAGGGAGGACACCGGTTCCTTGGCGGGATTCTGGTGAATCTTAGTCCTTACGTGCCAGCTGTCTTTACAGGAAAGCGGGGGAAGGTATCCAGGGTGCCTGAACTATTATTCAAAAGACCCATTCTAAAAGGATGCCAATGTGGGGTTATTGTATTTCTTACTGAGCCCTGAGACCGAAACCCACCTAAAGCGAAGGAAATAGACACATTTGGCGTTTGGACAAGGGACCAGTGGCCTTTCAAAAGCTAGCACTTCTGAGTGGCTCGCTCGCTCCCACTCAATGCATCACCGACTCTATTAGGCGCAGCACCGGCAGTTTTCCACCCATTTCCACAAATGACATTGCAAGGCTCCAACAAAAGCAATCATTTCTTTAGTTCATCAAACCTCGATTCAGTGCAAAAACATGATTGTCCTTGTGGTTTGTGCTTTATGATTGGTTTTATGAAGACAGCAAAGAGGCAAAACATATAGATGGAAAGTTAAATCGACTTTATATCGCGAAGATTCTCCGTCTTTAAAAATAGCACGCTGGATGAATGCATTTCTGGTTTCAAGGAGGTTGGGGCTTTTTAATTGTATTCGGTTTGTTTGTTGTGTCTTGTTTTGAAGTTGCTTTTCCCTGCACCTCATTCTCTCCGACAGTAGGCTGTGAAAGAAAGCATTCTGTGGGGTTTCTTTCTGGGGGTTTTGAGGAATACAGAGAGCATTTTTAGCTAATGTGTCTGAAACCGCGTATACAATATGGTTCTGATATTCAAAGGTGTCTTCGGCTATTGACCTTTTGCTGTAATGTGTTTGTCGTAGGATCTGAGAGAGGAATGTGTAAAGTTGAAAACCAGAGTGTTTGATTTAGAAGAGCAGAATCGAACATTAAGCAGCTTGTTCCAGCAGCAAGTCAACCCAGCATCTGATGTCCTCCTCCAGGTACGTGTCCGTACAAGACAATCTTTGCTACGGAAATGCTATTGACAGTAAGGTTCTCAAGTTCAAAGTTATCAAGACCTCCCTGGGTGAGGCCTATTGCTTCTGCACCCACATTGCCTCCTCCACGGGTGCCATTAGAATTGAATGCCTCTTAAAAGTCTGACTATTTTGAAGCTACGCACAGGTAAGACTCACATGAACAAAGACCAAACTACAAAAAGTAACAAAGAAGGAGTCCTATAGTACACAGAAGGGGAAACCACGGAATGAAGTTGGGAAAGAGTTGACTGAAACATTATTATTAGTGGGAATGTTGCTTGCTGTGATAAGGAAGGAAGAGGTAGGGGTATGTAATGCCAAAATGCATGTCTTCATGTCACACTCTCAGTAGTCAAGACACAGCGCGATTTGTTTTCCTCCGGGATCTCTCTCCTCGCAGGTGTTTCCCTCCGAACACCCCACTTTGTACATCCCACTGTGGTTTGTTGTTGGGAGGCGCTGGGTGGGCTCCGACCCATAGCGCCCCTGTGCCCAACAGAAGGAAACCCTGCAAGGTCCTGGCCATCCTCACAACTGTCCCTGTGCCCGAGCCCATGGATGCAGCCGCAGTGTCCTCCGTCTCTTCAAGTGTCTTCCTCTGTTTTGCCGGCCCTCCACTTTACCAAACTTGATGTCCTTCTCCGGAGACTGGTCTCTCCTGACGCTGTGTCCAAAGTATGTAAGATGAGGTCTTGCCGTCCTTGCCTCGCGTAAGGTGACCAGATTTTAACATTGGTGAAGCGGGACACCATTGATAAAACTCATATCCTGGTGAAATAGCCACATGGTGGCCGAAAACCGTATACAGTGAACCCTCATTTATCACGGTTCATCGGTTCTAGACCCTACCGTGATAAATGAAATTCCGCAAAGTAGGATTCCTTATTTGTAAATCAAATATTTTCGTAGTTAGAGCATAGAGGACATGAAAAAACACCCTTTAGTCACCATTACACTCGTATTACCCAATTTATTAAACGAAAAAGGGAAAATACAGTAAAACATTTTGGACGTTACAATTATCATTTATTATGTATTATATTATTTATGGCATCTAGTTTACAGTATTACATATTTCACATACAGTATTATTATACATATATCTTACAAATACTGTAATCAATAGCCTATGAAATGACTTAAGGGATGTACTCTACAGGTGGGTCGCCCTCTTTTTCCTCTGAAGGAGCAGGTGTAGGCAGTGGGTGCTGTTACGCAAAAACTGCGATAAAGTGAAGCTGCGGAAGTCGAAGGGCGAAGTGGCAAGGGTTCACTGTACCCTAACTTGTCGTGCATTCTTTCCAAAATTCGGGACTTTTTGGAAACCCGTGGGATGCAGGAAAAATTGTTAAAAATCAGGACTGTCCCGCCAAAAGCGGGACGTCTGGTCACCTTAGACTCTAAGGAGCACCCTGGCCTTACTTCTTCCAATACAGATCGGTTTGTGCTTTTAGCAGTCCATGGTACTTTCAGTATTCTTCTCCAGCACCACAATTTAACTGCATTGATTCTTCTACAGGGTCTAACTTTCACAAGCACTTGAAGCAATGGAGGATACCATAACGTGGGGCAGGCGCGTCTGCATCCTCAACGTAACATCCTTGTTCTTTGGTGCTCTGAAGAGGTCTTAGGTAGCAGATTTACTTAATGCAATGTCTTCTGAGCTCTGGACTGCTGCTTCCATGAGCATTGATTGTGGATCCAAGTAAGGCAAAGTCTCTGACAAATTCAGCCTTTTCTCCATTGACCTATTGGTCCAGTTTTGAGGATTTTGGTCTTCTCATACATTGAGTTGTAATCCACAATGAAGGCTGAAATCCTTGATCTTGATCAACAAGTGCTTCAATTCCTCCTCGCTTTCACAAACCAAGGTTGTGCGATCTGCATATCTCAGGTTAATATGCCTTCCTCCAATCCTGATGCCAGGTTCTTCTTCATATAAACCTGTTTCTCTGATTATTTGCTTAACATACAGATTGAGCAAATATGGCGAGAAGATATAATCCTGACACACACCTTTTATGATTTTGAACATACCATATTCCTTTGTTCTCTTTGTACAATCGCCCCTTGATCCGGGTACAAGTTCTAAGCGAGCACAGTGATGTGTTCCGGAACTCCCACTCTCAGGGTCACCAGCAGTTGATTGTGATCCTCAGAGGCAAATGTCTCCGCATAGTCATAAAGCCTAAGATAGTTTTCCGTACGGTGTTTTCTGCTTTATTCTTGGCTTGTTGCAGGTTTGCTTTGTCTAATGCTCTCGCCAATTTTTTCTTATTTGCTCTGCTCTCAGAGCATGGGCTGAAACCATAACTGGTCGAACCATTGGCATCGTTTGAACCACTAAAGAATCTGCCCTATGGCAGCAACAGGCACATGCATCGGCAGAGAGGGCTGATGCACTGGCCTTTGTGATTTTCCCTCTATTTTTATTTTATTATTTTTTTTAATTTTAATTATTTTATTGGGGGCTTGTACAATTCTTATCGCAGTCCATACACACATCCATTGTGTCAAGCACATATGTACATTTGTTGCCCTCATCATTCCTAAAACATTTGCCTTCTATTTGAGCCCTTAATATCAGTTGCTCATTGTCACCCTCCCTCCCCATTCCCCCCTCCCTCATGAACCCTTCATAATTCATAAATTATTATAGTTTTGTCAAAAGTTACACTGTCCGACGTCTCCCTCTGCCCTC
>NW_022103912.1:9394497-9407310 GCF_000313985.2 Echinops telfairi | reverse complement strand
AAGCCTTTAAGACCCCAGACGCTATAGCTTTTGATAGCCAGGCACCATCAGCTTTCTTCACCACCTTTGCTTATGCACACCTTTGTCTTCAGTGATTGTATCAGGAAGGTGGGCACCCACTGGTCTGATTTTCAGTTCCTTTTTATCTGATGCGTTTGCACATTTGTACCAACAACGTCCCATGAGCTTTGCGCAGAGCACCTTTGAGGCTGGCCAGCCAGGGGTGGTAAGGTTTCACGGGGCTCATGTACGAAGCATAGCCCGTAGCTGGGTTTGGTTGACTGAGAGAGTGGACCAAGGTGCTTCCCCAGCTCTTGATTGTAAAGACGACCCAGGCCAATGCAGCAATCAGCAGCCCTGCGAGGTATTTAAATTTAAATAAATAAAATCCAGTTGAATTAAATTCAAGTTCAGTTCCTCCATCACACTAACCACCTTCCAAGTGTTCAGAAGCCACGTGTGGCTTCCATGCTGGATGATGTATGTATATAACGTCCATACTGTAGACAACTTCTGGACTGTCCTCTTCCAGTTGGTAAAGGCTGAGCGGATAGCGTACCCTCTGACCTTTGCCGTGAACATCCTATAGGACACCTTGCAGCAACTATGAGAAACTGAGGCTCTTTTCAGAGAAAGAGGTTTCATAAAGCCGAACCTCAAAATGTAATTTTCTCCCAAATTAAAATAAAACAGCTCTCTGAATTACAAAATAGACCTCATCTCGGAAATTAATTCCCTCGCTGCTTTATCTGTTGGAGCATAATTCATAATTTATTACTTTAAAAGTCTATGGGGAAAAATACGTCTGTCTCTGTCTCTACTTTGCTCCAGGTCCCAGCCACCATCAATGTTCGGCATAGGGGACCGTGCGTCTGTAAAAGTTGTTTTTCCTTTGCTCGCTCCTAGTCCAGGTCTAATATGCCACATAGCTGTGACATGTATGAATGCCTTCTGCTTTCTGTGCTGCTGTTTCTGAGGCTTTTCTAGAACAAAGTTTAAGGATCTCAGCCTGTATTCGTGAATCATGATGATCTAGTTCCACAGTCAATACATGCCCTGCATATATCCAAGCTTTTTCGCTGGCTGGCACAAATGTCTCAAATCCGTGTCCAAATGGCAAAGAATAATATGCACCCTAATGATAGAAACTCAGGGTTAGTCATTGGGTGTGATCCCCAAACAGCCCTCATTTCCAGGGAGCCGTCCTAATTTAAATAATATTTGCCAAAAATGTACTATTCATAGTTCTGAGACAACAAATGATAGGAAGTATGACGCCTGATGTCTCCCAGCTCACAAGAGCTCAGAGCGCGACAGCGGAAGTTCCAGATGTCTTCAGGTGGTCTGTTAAGTATTTGAGGAATGAATTTACATTTTCTGAAGGCACTGTAGGGGTTCATTGAAATACAAATGTATAGAAGAGCACCAGCTAAAATAAATGTATTCTGAACTGCCCAGTGTCTTTGGAAGCTCAGGAATTATTTGTAGAATCAGCCACCTAACCAATCAACCAATGGCGGTGGAATGGAGTGTGACGTGTGGTTGACCCCGTGCATGTTAGAGTAGAACAATGCTCCATAGGGATTTTAAGGGCTGACTTTTTTCAGAAATAGCATGCCAAGCCTTATTTTCAAGGTACCTCTTAATAAATGTGGGTGTCTACAAACTTCTGGCTAGCAGTTGCTTGTTAAAAGAATGAATACATGACAAATGCACTCTGTGATCTGGAAAGTTATTTTTGCATATAAGCCTGAGTAATGCAACTTAAGGCTCCTATCTCTCCCTCTGACATTGTTCTGTCTTAAGTGGATGCTCTCGTACAATGAAGGTCTGTCCCGTCCACTGTGTTTAAGGGTGTGGGGCTTGTTGGTGAAGCAAGTCCCTTCACTACCCTGGGTCCCAAATAGTATACAAGCCTAGGCTGTTGCCCATGGTCTGCTGATTCCCTATGACAGATTTCTAAGTGGTCTCCTACATGGCTTAGAAAATGGTCCTAATTGCCCTCCAGTGAATATAGCTTAATGAGTCTCTACCTTTTTAATCAAGCACCTATAAAGAGATGGAGAAATGTGATTGTTGAACGCATTGTGACTTAGGATAGCTAGAGTATTAGCAATCGAGAAGCCATTAATGTATGGCGACACTCAGTATTTTGTCCCTCAACAATGAAGAATAGTGGGTTGCACACGAGGATACTTCCAAAAGTCCACGGAAAACTTCCATTATCTTTTCATTCCGTTGTCCTTGAACTATCTGTAGCCCCATCATATATGGATATCATTCATCAAAGCTTTGTATGATATGGGGTGGGAGAGGAAGTTTGAGTGATTTGTTGACAGATTTAGGATTTCTGGTGCATGACAAAGGAAAATATGTAAAAAAAAGTTTAAAAAGACCTAACAAGAAAATTAAAATAGAAATCTTGGCAATAAACTTCTCTATTAATTTCACCTTCCAACATGAGGTTCGGCCATGTCGTCAGGTGCTGTCAAGTGTCATCAATCATTTACAACCCATAATGGTAGAACAAACGGCTGCCTGCTCTTGCACCACCTTCAAAGTTGTTGCTATTCTTGAGCCACTGAGGCGCATTCTAACTATACTCCTTTCAAGACAAATGTGTTCGTTCTTCTCGAAGTCCATGGTTGTGTTAGGCAGGGTTCTCTAGAGAAACAAAACCAGGACACTTAAGATTTTTATAGATATCTATACATATGTAGTACAGGTGTATATGGTAAGACGAATACAGCACCTAATTAGTCCACACAGCAGTACAGAGGGCTCAGTTCAACTCACTTTTCTGCAACAGTTAATACATGGAAGGTCTTTCAGTTCATGCTGGCTGCTGGTCCAAGGTCAAGGAAGCAGACAGTAGGCTATGCCCTCAGGCAAAGAGAGCAGAGTGGGCCCCCAGGCAGCAGGTACGGCTCTGGCCATAATAACTGATCCTCAGCCTGGGAATTGTGTTATGTGCGTTTTCGCTTATGCCCCTTCTGCTGTTTGAACTTACCTCAGTGGACTCATGATGCTGTAAATGTCCTTTTGTGCTTGGCTAACGTCACTCAGCATCATATCCTCCAACGTGTCCACGAGATGAGGTGTTTCGTCGTTTTGCCACTATGTTTTAGGGATGCATAGTATCCCATTGTGCGAATATGCCAGAGTGTTCTAATCCATTCATCTATGGATGGAAATTTAGGCTGTTTCTAATTTTTTGCAATTGTGAACTGTGCGGCAATGAACATTTGGGAGCAGGTGACAGGTCATGGCCTGTTTCTTATTTCTTCTGGGTATATGCCCCCTAGTGCACTGGCTGGGTCGTATGGTAACTCGATTTCCATCTGATTTAGGAATCACCAAATCGCTTTCCACAGTGGCTGTATGCATCTACAAGACCACCCGAAGTGAATGAAAGTTCCTATCTCACTGCATCCCTCCAATATTTATTGCTTTCTTTCTTTTTCTTTTTTTGAGTTAAGCTATCTTTGTTGTAGCTCATAGTTGTTTTGATTTGCATTTCCCGGATGGCTAATGAGCAGTCATATGTTTATTGGTCATTTGGGTTTCCTCCTTTTTGAATTGTCTGTTCAAATCTTTTGCCCCCCTCCTCAGTGGGCTATGCGTGTTTTTCTTATTGTAAGTGTGATAGTTACATAATCTGGTGTCAATTTAAGCATTAAGAGTGAAGGGGTGGAGTTTATCCTGTCTATCAGGTTATAGCCAATGAGGCCTCTGTGGGGGCATGGCCTTCTGAGGGTTCTGGGAACTCCAGTATTCCTCTTTGGAGGCAGGAGGCACTCTCTCTCTGATCACTCTCTGCAAGACATCCCTGTGGAGAAGACACATGGAGAGAAGCTGATGGAACCAGAGCTGAGCCAATGCTGAGATTCTTACACTGCCACTGGATCCACAAGACCTTCCACTCACTGGCTTGTGATCTTCCTGCATTCGGTGTCATTGCATGTGTTTCCTGAGTCTAAAGAGGGCTTTATTGATTAGTATTGGACATATGGGCTAATACTGGACTTAAGGACTTGATCTGGATTGGGCTGGGGTATTTTCTCAATATTCAGTTGCTCTTGTCTATAAAGCTCTTTCTTATACATATATGAGTGTCTATGAATTCGTTTCTCTAGTCTACCCAAACTAACACAGTATGCTTACAGGCTTTTAGTAATTTTAGCAATGAGTCTTTTATCTGATATGTCATTGCTAAATATTTTTTTTCCAAATCTGTGGGCGCTCTTGTTACTCTCTTGATGATGTCTTTCAATGTGCACAGCTGTTTTAGCTTAAGAATGCCCCACTTGTCGATTTTATCTTCTTCTGGGTGTGTATCCTTCCAGTTAATGAAGCCCATGTATTCCATGCGCTAAGTTTCTTAGCTTTGTTCCAATCCTCTCAATGATGATCCTAATGGTTTGGGGTTTTACCTTGAGGTCTGGGAATTTGTTCTTGTGCATGGAGTAAGGTAAGGGTCTTGTTTCATTCTTCTGCAAACTGATATCCAGTTTTATCAGAACCATTTGTTGAAACGGACATCTGCTTCCCATTTCATATTTTTGGAGCCTTTGTCAAAGATATGGTGTTTATATGCTGCTGTTTATATGCTGGATTATCTGTTCTTATTCATCGGTCTGACTATCGTTGCACCAGTACCATGCTGTCTTGATAACCGTAGCTGGATAATAAGTTTTAAAGTCAGGGAAGGCAAGCCCTCCCACTTTGTTCTTCTTGAGGATTTCTTGGCCAATTCTGGGCTTCCTCCCTCTCCATATGAAGTTGGAAGAGCCAGGAAGCCCCAGCTGTGTCTCACCAGTGCTGGGAGGCAATGGGGGGGTGGGAGTGGTCATTGCACACATATCTCCAGTGCGGGGAAACCCAGGAGGTCATGTGTCTTGGTTCGCACAACTCAGCTGTCTGTGGCGAAACCGACAAAAGATCTCTGTGACACTGCAAGGGCTAGGTGTAAATCCCTCCAATGTGTTTCCTCCCCTGCAGATCTGGCAACTGCTCACAGGGAACTGCAGGCAGCGGACCCTATATCAGCGCCATTTTCCCAGAAGTCTGGGTCACCTTTCTTAGGAATGGGTACATGGAGATCTTGCAGTCTCTTTGCCAGTTTGCTATGGCTTAAATGAATGAACACTCACCCTGAATCAATGTGTTAAAACATTTCCAATGTTATCGCATCAATCCCTGGAGCTTGGATTCCCAGCCAATGCCGTCAGTTCAGCTCAGACTTCCTTCAATGTCGTTACTTCATGATCAGAATCTGCCTCCTGAAATACTGTATCCTCTAAGAGATACAGTCTCAGAAACCCACAGGGGTTCTCTAGGGTTGCTATGAGATGGAATCTACTCCCTGGCAGTGTGTTTGGTTAGATTTTGATTGTGTATATCCCTGACATGTTTATCTGATACTTCCTGCATCATTCAAGATTTTGTCTATAGAATCCTTTGATATTGATTTGTTCGTTATGAGTTTTTCTTCATTTCTTTGGCTTGAGAACAGCTGTGGTTTTCTTGTTGGGTTTCCGTCCATGTATTTGGATATTCCATTACTATATTCTGCCTTCTTGAACTCCCTTCTGAAATGTTATGTTCAGTTCGTTGCTTAATTATTTCTTCCTGTTACTTTAGCATGTCTACATTCAAAAGCGGGTTTCAGAACTTTTCTAAAATCCATTTTGATCTTTTCACTGTGCCCTGTCTTTTTAAACACCTTCAGCCTCTTCACATGTTATGTTCTTGATATAATCCCACAAGTGTTAAATGTTGCTCAGTAGTGTTGAATCTCTCAAATCTATTCTTCAGATGTCCTCTGAATTCAGGCGGGATAGACTGGAAGTCATACTTTTACTCTCATAAACTTGTTTTAATTTTCTTCATCAGCTTTAACTTTAACTTACATATGAGCAGTAGGTGGTTTGTTCCACCTCTGGCCTGATTTTAGCTGACGATATTGAACTTCTCTAGAAGTTTGGAACTACTTTTGAACGAGATCTAGAAGTGAAGTCTGTTTGATTTCTGTGTATTCTATCTGGTGAGGTCCAGATGTGTAGTTTCCATTTATGTTGCTGAAAAAAAGGCATTTACGATGAAGTCGTCTTTGGTTTTGCAAAACTCTGTCGTGTAACATTGAGCATCTTTTCTGTCACCACCATATTTCACAACGACTGGTCCTCCCTCTTTGTTTCCAACCCTCATTTTTCAGTCACTAATGATTATCTATTTACCTTGACTGCATATTTAACCACTTTTTGACCGAAGATGTTAATAGAATTGTCAATTGTTTCATCATTGACTTTAGTAGTTCTTATGTAAATTTGAATAAGAGTTGTATTAACTGGTTAACTGGTTTTCTCTGTATGGATGTTATTCTATCCTATATAGTATTTTACTCTAGCAATTACTTTTGAAATACTCTTTTTGGCAGTGAGCTCAACACCATTTTCTTCATTTTTTTCAGTCTCAGAGTACTAAACAATATGATTGCCCAATTCAAAAGGGCCAATAACTGTTCAGATCCGCTCACTAATACCTGGGTTCAGTTTCCCTTATGGTGACTTCCAGTTTCCTAGTTTCATACTTTGTCCATTTCACACTCTGATGATTAAGGGATGTGAGTCGCTTTTCTTTTCAGTTGCATACTTGCCCATCGCTTACCTAAAGGTTTTGAAAGATTTCACCCCTCTGTGTTGTTAAGATCAACTGGACTTGGAGGAGACAGTACTTCTACAGTTGCATGTTGAGTGCCTTTTCATCGGAAGCCTTTACCTTCCGGGACCATATCAGAAGCCTGTTCTGCTGCCAGCCATAAGGTTTTCAGTGGCCAATTTTTCAGAAATACCCTGCCTGTTCCTTCTTCCTAGCCTGCTTTAATTAGAAAACTCCATTCGCACTTGTGACCCTGCTGGTATTTGAATGCCAATGGCATATCCATTGCTCACGAGAATCAGTTATGTGAGCTACATTTCAAAGAATTAAGTAACCACAATAGCACATAAAATCTAAGAACAATGCTCTTTTTTTTTTTAATCGTTTTATTAGGGGCTCATAGAACTCATCACAATCCATACATACATCAATCGTGTAAAGCACATTTGTACATTCGTTGCCCTCATCATTCTCAAAACATTTGCTCTCCACCTAAGCCCCTGGCATCAGCTCCTCATTTTTCCCTTCCCCCGACTCCCTCCTCTCTCATGAACCCTTGATAATTTATAAATTATTATTTTGTCATATCTAGCCCTGTCCTACATCACCCTTCACCAACTTAAGAACAATCCTCTTAATGGACTGAAATCAAACTACTGTATAAACTCAAATATAAGCCAACCCAAATATCAGTTGATGCACCTAATTTTACCACAAAAACTGCATTAAAAATGTGCTGAAAACTCAGCGTGTACATAAGGATATACGGTAATTTGAAATCTACTAGCCAAATGAACTCACGTTCTCCATTTACACTTAGACGGTATCAAAGAACAACCTCAACACACCAAACAGTGGCCACTGATAAAGCATTTTCTAATAAGCCCACGTACTCCTCTTGTGAGTTGAACTGAATACTCAAAAGAGGGAGTTATGTTTGTACTTTGATATATTTATGCCAGAAGTGCTTGTCCTGTTATTTCAACCACTACATAAACGGATGAACTAAGGCACACAAGAAACCTGTTCTTCAGAAACCAATTTGAGGGCTTCAAAAGCTTCAAGAAAGGCCAGTCGCCAAAAGATATATAATCAACGCGATAAAGGGATCTAACTGAAGAATTGGTAGGTGAGGTGGTGGACTTAATGAAATGCAGATGGCCTCTGCATGCAAATTGCTTCTCAAGTGGTTTCAAGCTCTTTCATTGTAAAAGGAAAAAAAAATCAGCAAACCTAGACATCTTAGACAGTGCATAAAGTGTTTATATTTCTTGTAAAAACAAATAAAAGATAACCGAGTATTGAAATCATAGGATCTCTAGGCAAAGCAGCAGCCACGACACTAACACAAGTGTTTGTGTAACAAATATGTGCATTGTGCTTCCTGCTTAAGATACTATTCCACAGCCTTGGCAGCATCCGGAAGTTTAATCTTCATTATAATCCTAAGAGAAAGAAGTCATCATTATATCATTTTCCAGGTGGAGACACTGAGGCAGGTCAGGTCACCCGGCGGGTGGATATGACAGGAGGTCTACTTCAGTGTTTCTTCTTCCCTCCCTGGTAGTCGATGCTGTGGGGAGCATGGATGGGCAGAAAAAACATTTTCTGATTCCCTGCTCTAACTGGCATTTTGAGGAACGGGCCATCCTGTGATCAAGAGGGATCAGAGGGCTTCTGTCAGGCAATCACGGTGAGGAACCTCCATATTTACACGTCTCTGAAAGGGTCTTGATTTGTGACCTCAAAGATATTTTCCTCCCCTGAGTGTTCTCCCTGGGCCATGTTTTGGATACCAGTCCAAGCATCATCCTGATATGACATTATTATTTGTATTTTCAGTCTAGCTTTCCCCCTTTTTAATCTGGTATTTCAAAGGGTCCTAGTAACCATATCCTTGGGCCACGCTAGAAGCAAAGAGTTGTTACCATGTAGATTATTCAAACGAACTGTTGAAGATCTGACAACTTAGAACCAAGATGTAAAAATTTGCTGTCATTTCCTAGAATGCTGACTTCTTTCTCTTTGTTACTAGTGTTTTATATTACTGTCTTCAAATGACATGAGAGGCTTTTAAAATTCTACTCGTTCTTCGGCTTGGGGTTCTTTTTTTTTCTCTCCCCTGTTCTGATTGTTAAACAAATTTCAGAATGTAAATCTGAGTCTGATTTGGCAGACCACAGCACATTCATCTCTTCACTGTTCACAAGAAATGCATCCTATTGTCTGTCCAGCTCTAACCCAGCAAACCTGAGGGCCAATGCTCCCTCAGTTTTTTCTCCTAGGTAGAGTTCAAGTGGCATCAGTGATGGACTGCGTGAGTAATCAGCCCGTGGTCATCTTGCATGCTTACTGCAGCCACAGCGGGGGCCATCTACTGCGGGTCCAACAACTAGGGATTGTAACACCTTGAGAATCGAACGTGGGATTGGTCCGTGTGGGTCCTCTATTGGGTATAACATGAGCTCTCTCAGAAGCAGGAAGGGAGCAGTATCAGTACCATGAAGGAAAACTAATCCGTGCTCTGGGATTCCTGTGCAACGAAGCTCCTGGGTCTAAGGACAGAAATCTGTGACACCTTAAAAGTGGCAGAGAAGTAGCAGCCACAGGACCAGAGGCCAGAGCATGAGCCAGAATGTTGAGCCTTCGGACCTATGGAGGGAACAAAGCTGGGTGCCGTCCGTCGGGGTGTTTGCATGTGGAATGTGGTGCCTTTGGGTACTTGGTTGGGGAGCTCGGTTTGCAGACCCACAGAGCTAGTGCCCTTGGGATGAGGCTTCATGCAAGGGTGGCTTGCTCTTCGGTCGTTTATTGGCAGCACTCAAAGAATTCTCTAACATTGCCTGAGCAGGGCAGAGGCTGAGGGGCTGTGTGGCTGAGCGATCAGGGACCAGAGACAAATGTACATGTGTGGACGCATCTGAGAAAAGGCTGTCTTGATTAGAAGAACAACATCCTGAGTATGTCTGATTCTGAATTGTAACCTGTTAACTTTCTTAACAATGTCCTGCTTGCGAGTAGTTTTGTAATCTTTCCATTGATTTACAGAAAGTAGCTTTTAGGTTCAAATACCAGAGGTCCTCAAACTATGGCCCGTGGGCCACATGCGGCCCACCTAGGACATTAATCCAGCCCGCCAGGTGTTGTTGCCCATTTGTTTTTTGTACTTCAAAAGAAGATATGTGCAGTGTGCACAGGAATTTGTTCATAGTTTTTTTTAAAACTATAGTCCAGCCGTCCAACGGGTCTGAGGGACAGTGAACTGGCCCCCAGTTTAAAAAGTTTGAGGACCCCTGAAATACACTCTTTGCCGCATGAGGACATGCCCATGTGCAATGAGCACATGCACACAGGCGATGATGTCTTATTTAGGGTACTTCTCCCTCCGAGAACTGGGAAATGTCAGCCGCGTGAAGCACTTTCGCATGGACGTAGTTTGCTCTTAAAAAGAACTGCACATCCTTGTTTAACAGAAGTGGAACAATTTGGAAGCAGAGAGTGGTAACGTGATGAACACAATATCAAATGCTTTGCAATACAAGTTGGTAGCTGCTGTCCAGGGAGCTCTGGTTCTATGTCATCTTGGAGTACTCTTACCAGTGTTCTTTTGTGATCTGTAGGGTTTTTACTGGGGACATTTTGTAAGTAGTTTGCTTGTCGACTTATTAGTCTGCCTTCATCTGGGAGCTCTGCTGAAGCCTGTTCACTGTCAGTGGCCCTGGTTGGCCTTGAAAATGCCAACATAAGCCTCAGCCTGATAGCAATACGAAAGCCACCATAGTATGGCAAACTGCCAGGTGGTGGTTTCTATGTGAACTCATACAAGCACACAAAGGTAAGGTGACCAGACGTCTCGCTTTTGGCGGGACAGTCCCGATTTTTAACAATGTTTCCCGCGTCCCTCAGCGTTTTTAATAGTCCCGACTTTTTGGAAAGAATGCACGACAAGCTAGGGTATACGGTTTTCGGCTGCCATGTGCCGATTTTGCCAGGATAGGAGTTTTATCAGTGGTGTCCTGCTTTACCAATGTTAAAATCTGGTCACCTTACTCAAAGGCCTACCTATCCCTGCCTTTTAAGTACTCTCAACGATGTAGAGTTGACATGAGGTGAAAGGATGAGACAGACTCATTGGAAGGGTACCGAACTAGTACAGAGAGCAATGAGAGGAGAGGGAGAAAGTGAGGGATGGGTTTTCCATTCTGATGGTAGAAGATCTCCCTGCTCGTGGATCAGGACCTCTCTGGAGTTATAGGCTAAGAAAGGATCAACAGAGGGAGTAAGAAATCATACATGTGTTTAGAGCTATTGCCTGTCTTTCCACACTGCTAAGCTAGGCGTGCTTTTGTAGGTTCCTGGAATTGATTAACTCTACCCCTGGGTTGTTAATGGCATCTGAGTGAATAGCCCAGAGGCAGAGCTCATCAATTATGTGCACATGATTCATGGTGCTAGTGGAGAGAATGCAAGGATCGTGGGCTGCCAGAACAACAAACCAACCTATCTTGGAAACAGTACAGCCAGAATGCTCCTTCCAAGCAAGGATGGCGAGGTTCCATCTCACCTATTTTGGACATGTTGTCAGGAGACACCAATCTCTGGAAAAGGCCATGACACTTGGTAAAGTAGAGGGGCAGCAAACACTAAATAAAAGGAAGACCCTTGACAATGACTCCAACCATGGGCGCCACCCTACTGACAATTAGGAAGATGGCACCGGACTGGGCAGCGTTTTGTTCTGTGGGGTCTAAGGTTGCTATGAGTTGGCATCTAACAACAAGCTCCACCGCTGGGCTACTGGTACTCGTCACAGAGCAGCCTCTGCCCAGCCCTATGGGCCTGGCGCCTCGTTGAGGAAGACCCACGGGACAGCGCAGAGATGCTGCGGGGAAGCTGAGGCCTGGGTGTCCACTGGCGGTGAATCGGTCACCTTGCTTCATCAGAGGGCTCGCTGGCTTCTTCATGGTCATCTGTTAGTCGGGAGAGCATGTGGAGAATGGGCATCAGGGATTCTGCCGCGTCCAGTCAGCACTGTAATGGACATTCACTTGTCAGAGAGGGAGAGGTGGCCTTTCGTAGAGGCCAGGGACACTTTGTATATTTATATAATGCCTGCAGGGCGGGCTTCTGTGGTAGATGGGGTGCCTCACAGGGGGTCTGTTTGGGATCAAGTCAGGGCAACAGAAAAGATGGGGCAAAACCCTTCGGGTTCTGTGAGAAGTGAATCCCCCTCATCACCATGCCTCGGTTCAACCTCAACGGGCTCATTTTCTTTGCTCTCCTAACACACACACAAAAAATCCTTCATTCTTGCCAAGCAAAAATGCTTTTGCTCCCTAGACGTTCCATTGTGTCTTGTCTCCTTGTTCAGTGTGATAGCTCACCTGCACACCCCAGCCTGCCCCTCCTGTTCGTTTAGCTAAGACATTTGGGACACCGGAAGTCTGTTTGTGTGTAAGACAGTGGGAAGAGACATGCCCTCAAGGGGCTGTTGGTCACCAGGGAGGCTGGGGTGCGACCAGGGTGGGCTGGAGGGTCTCAGCCTGCTGGCAGAAGGCCCTGAGGAAGCACTGCTCTGTGCTTATGACAGATGCACAGGTGAACAAGGAGGCTTCAAAAGCTCTTTGAACAGTAGACTTAAACTATACCAGGAACTCTTTGCAGCCCCCTCATGTGTTAGAAGGTAGGAGGTGGTGCTTCAGGGGTAAAATCTCACCCTGGTGTCGTAGTGGGCTACGCAGTGGACTGCAAATCTTGAAGTCAGCATTTCAAGACCACCAGCCACTCCTGCGAAGAAAAATGAGCCAGTCTGCTCCCTTCAGGAGTTGGCAGTGTGGGATCACTCTGAGTAGTAAGTGAGTGAGTGAGTGAGTGAGTGAGTGAGTGAGTTGAGTGAGTGAATTGAGTGAGTGAGTGAGTTGAGTGAGTGAGCTGAGTGAGTGAGTGAGTTGAGTGTGAGTTGAGTGAGTGAGTTGAGTGAGTGAGTTGAGTGAGTGAGTGAGTTGAGTGAGTGAGTGAGTTGAGTGAGTGAATTTGAGTGAGTGAGTGAGTGAGTGTGAGTTGAGTGAGTGAGTTGAATGAGTGAGTTGAGTGAGTGAGTTGAGTGAGTGAGTTGAGTGAGTGAGTTGAGTGAGTGAGTGAGTGAGTGAGTGA
>NW_022103912.1:9377201-9393844 GCF_000313985.2 Echinops telfairi | reverse complement strand
GTGAGTGAGTGGGTGACGTGGGAGGGCAGGGGCTCCTTTAGCACAGCCATCACTTGTGTGTCAGTGGAGCTTGTGTGTTGCCACGATGCCTACCCGATGTCAGCAGAGCTTCTAAACTCAAGCACACTGAGAACCCAGCAATCCATGTTCCATCATGAGCAATGGAAACCTATGGATCACAAAGACCCGGTACAGTCACACCAGGGATCTCCAGGAGTGGGTGTCCAACTTGACCCCTGCTGACGACATGAAGGAACGAGAAAGTCCTTCTCCTCCTTCCTGGGTCTGCGGTGCATAAGCTTAGGAAATACTCCTGGAACAGATGGCATGTGCACATACACACTGCGGGAGCTCTTTTACACAGGCCCTGCCCTGAGGGAGGTTCTGTGTGCTACTGCTTTAAGACTCAGAGCTTGCCCGCAGCATTGATTCGAAGGGTATTTGAAGTCGATTGGAAGGGAAGCAAGGTGTGAGCCCTATGCTGTCACTGCTTGATTGGATTTGTTTATTTCTCTGAGGGACAAAAGTCTTGAGTTCTTTACATTTAGCATTTCCCAGCCCACAACTTAAAAGCGGTCCTCTCTGAATGTAGAGTAGATTAGTGATTGAGTGAACCTCTGGCTTCGTGAATGAAGAGATTACCAAACGAAACCAAATTCACTGCTGTCGAGTTGATGCCAACTCACAGCGACCCTATACGACAGAGTAGAACGGCCCCTGTGAGTTTCCAAGACTGGAATTCTTTATAGGAGTAAAAGCTGCCTTTCTCCCATAGACCGGCAGGTGATTTCGAACTGCAGACCTTCTGGTTCGCAGCCCCATGCTTAAACACTATGCCACCAGGTCTCCCCTCCCTGCAGAGGGGATTAACAAAAGAGGAAGGGAATGGACTGAGATAGTCCTGAGGGTACAGTGGGCTTTGATGAGGAAGCTACATTTTGAAATCTTCTCAAATAAGGCGGGGTGGGGCAACAAGAAAGAGCTTACCTCTTTTTCACAAAACATACTCTAAGTTTGTGTTTCATTTTTCCCCTCCCTTCCTGTGCCCAGGGAGACTTCAGACATGGGGTGCACCTTGCAACTGTTAGTCCCTAATCACCAGAGAAAATTCTATACAAAGACTTGTATTTGGTCAGAAGGGCTACTGTTTCCATATTGTTTCATGGTCATGCGTTTGTAAACTCTTTGCCTCCCCAAAGTTAAATTCTTTAAATAAAGCACCCAAATGCCCTAACCTCTGCATCCTCCTAAAATTAGTTATATTCCAAATATGTATTAATTGATTTCAAGGGCATACATATCTGGTTCAGCATAAGTTACCCAATTTTTAAAAATCTTTTTATTGGAGGCTCATACAACTCTTATCACAATCCATACATACATCAATTGTGTAAAGTGCATTTGTACCTTCGTTTTCCTCATCATTCTCAAAACATTTCCTCTCCACTTAAGCCCCGGGCATCAGCTCCTCATTTTCCCTCTCCCTCCCCCCTCCCCCCTCCCTCATGAACCCTTGATAATTTATCAATTATTTTGTCATATCTTACACTGTTCTATGTCTCCCTTCGCCCACTTTTCTGTTGTCCATCCGCCAGGGAGGAGGCCATATGTAGATCCCTATAATCGGTTCCCCCTTTCCACTCCACCCACCCTCCACCCTTCCGGTGCCGCCACTCTCACTACTGGTCCTGAAGCGATCATCCGTCCTGGATTCCCTGTGTTTACAGTTCCTATCTGTACCAATGTACATCCCCTGGTCTAGCCAGATTTGTAAGGTAGAATTGGAATCATGATAGTGGGGGGAGGAAGCATTTAAGAACTAGAGGAAAGTTGTATGTTTCATCGTTGCTACACTGCACCATGACTGGCTCGTCTCCTCCCTGTGACCCTTCCGTAAGGGGATGTCCAGTTGCCTACAGGGGGCTTTGGGTCTCCACTCTGCACTCCCCCTCATTCGCAATCATATGATTTTTTTTGTTCTGATGATGCCTAATACCTGATCCCTTCGACAGCCCATGGTCACACAGGCTGGTGTGCTTCTACTATGTGGGCTTTGTTGCTTCTGAGCTAGATGGCCGCTTGTTTACCTTCAAGCCTTTAAGACCCCAGATACTATATCTTTTGATAGCTGGGTACCATCAGCTTTCTTCACCACATTTACTTATGCACCCATTTGTCTTCAGCAATCGTATTGGAGAGGTGAGCACACAATGATAGGATTTTTTTGTTCTTTGATGCCCGATAACAGATCCCTTCAGCACCTCATGAGCATGCAGGCTGGTGTGCTTCTTCCATGTGGGCTTTGTGGCATAAGTTACTCTCTTATGAGAAATCCCACCCCCTAAAGACCAGCACAGTGCCTTATGAGCATTCCTCCAGGTGAAGTAATAAGCAAAGAAGACTCTCCTTTGCTTCCCTTCATCCATCTGTCACCACATGGAGATGTTGCTTAGGCATTGCCATTTTTAGCTATTTTTAAATGGATATTAAAAAAATACATACTTATGTGTACAAATCTCTAAAACATGGCATCTGTTTCAAGTCATTTGTAACCCAGAGGTAGCCCAGTAAAGCACGTCTGGTCCAGATCTGGCCTGCAAATTGCTCTTCTCTCTATGCCACGGTGAAAATGCATTTTTCATGTAAAATGTGGTGTACTGACTCGGAGCCCAAGGGCCCCGGACTGCCCAGTCAGAGTCACGTGCACCCAGACAGTATGGCTCCATTCACTCTTTCAGCAAGCGTTCATTGAGCAGCTGCTGTGGCCTGCTCCTGTGCTAGCTCCTGGAGACGTGGAGATGAGTAGCCCCCAATCTCAGAAAGCATCAAGAGCTCCAGATTTAATAAGGAGACAAACACATGAGCAGAGCATTGCAGCAGCAATGTAAATGTGGCAAGAACTTCTAGGAAGGCATGCTGACGTCTGTAGTACATCACCCTGCTTGGCAGCGCCTCCCTGGAGGAGGACATTCCAGATCGCCTTGCTCCTCACAGCTGGTCCCTTGGGCCTGGGTAGCCAGGAGGCCATCGGGAAAAAGATGCAACAACTAATACTATGGCTCCCTAGCATCCCAACCTTTGGGTCTGGGCTGAATAAACGTTAGCCGCATGGGAGCTCACTTTGACTGCTTTACAAGAGGAAGACAGCATAAGAGAGGGACCCAAAGAAAACCAGAGGTTTGTTTTTTTCAACGCTATGTATTTCAATTATTTTACAAAACAACCTTATCACCTTCAAAGTACACTCAATTATGCGTAATATGATTTTAAGATTCCCAGAGCAGAGAATCAAACCACATCTTATATATTTATACACACACACACACACACACACACACACACACACACACACACACGGTACTAAAAAAGCTGGAATTTTTCCCCCTCAAACCTATATATTTAATTTTTTCTTTCTTTCTTTTAACAAAACAACCTTATCACCTTCAATGTACTCTCCATTACACTTAGTGTATTTGTCAAATCTGTGATTCCATTCTTGGAAACAGTTTTCAGACTCATCTGTTTGGATGGCTGACAGCACCTCACTCGTTGTTTTCTTCACCTCTTCTATGTCCTCAAATCGTTGTCCTTTCATGTCCCTCATTCACGGAAACAAAAAGTCACCAATGAGGCCAGGTGAGTCAGGTGCATGGGGCAAGAGAGGCCTGCTGTTCTGTGCCAAAAACTGGCACAGTGAGATGGCTGCGTGAGCAGGTGTGTTGTGGTGGTGGCAAAACCAGTCCCCCATCTGCCTTTTTTGTCTCACACTGTTATGCAATCGTTTTCAGAACCTCTACATAGAAAGCTCGATTAACAGTCTGACCTGGTGGAACAAACTCCAAATGCTCTATCACCCGCACATCAAAAAAAACCAAGCCCAATAAGCATCATTTTGATCTTTGATTTCACTTGATGTGCTTTTTTTGGTGACAATGGCAGCTTCTACTGGCTTGATTGATGTTTGGAGTTGTAAGAATAATGCCATGTCTTGTTGCCAGTAATGAACTTGGGGAAAAGTCTGGGTGGCTTGAGAACTATTCTTTCAAAGCACGTCATGCTTCCACTCGATGTGCTTTTTGCTGGTCAGTCCGAACCCAAAGACACATTTCAAATAGACCTTCTCATTCCCAAATCTTCCGTTAAAATAGCTTCCCCATCTTGTCAGTGGTCCATTGTCAGTCTTTGAGCACAAGTGCATGCATGTCAACATTTTTGCCCGTTGGGAGAGTTGGCAGATGTCCAGAATGAGGTTTGTCATCCAGAGACATTTCACTTTTTTTGAAACGAGAAAACCACTCGTACACTTGAGCTTTTCCCGTAGCGCTGTCCTTGTAAGCTGTGTTCAACATCACAACAGTTCCCCGAACAGGAAACAAAATTTCACAGCGGCGCTCTGTTCTCTTAAATTGGCCATCACAAAGAACAAGGTTCAAGCGAAACTGCTTTTATGAAAAAAAATCACTGTGACCAGAGAGAACCTTCCCAGGTGACGCCACTGGGTGAGTTGCTTGATGCTCGCCTAGCAGAAAAAAATGGGTACTATGAAAACTCCGCCCAGAAGAGCTTTTTCCCATTTGGTGGGGGTGTACTCCCTCATACAACCAAGAGTGGCCCATTATGAGCCGTCCCCTTCACCCCCCCTAAAAAAGCTGTCTGGGCAGAGATGACATGTCTTCCCAGCACCGACATTGTGTCCAAGGAGACCCTACCCACTGTCAGTGTTCCCCTGGTCAGACAGGTCCACAAGGTTCTAAACTCACCTTAGTGTGCCCCACCTGCACCATGAAAACCTTCTTTTCCAAAACCTTCTTTTCCAGATCTCTTCTATCCCCAGTCCAAGTTGTATTCTTTTCACTCTGCTGCTGCATCTTAGCCTGCTCGCCTTACGAGGATGGGTGGAGAGGTAGGGGGAGTAGAGAGAGCTGGGGGTGGATGGGGCTGTCATCCCCAAATTGCATTTGTTTGACATTAGTTACAAGTATCATAGCTGGGGGAGGGGGTGGGGGGTTGTTCTGAAGCCAGAAGGTGCCAGCAGGGAAAGGAGGTAAAAACCATGACCTCCTGGGGTTTGTGTTGTTGTTGTTTTGACCTTCTGTTCTAACTAAAGGATCTACCCATCCCACCTCTCTCTGGTGTATCAAAGAAGTCTACCAGGAGGCGGTGACTCTTAAACTGAACTTTGAAGGATGACTTTGTTAAGGTAATAAAGTTCTAGGTTTAATACCGGGATGCAGATAAGTCCAAAGCGCTGCTTTAGAAACAGCTATAAAATTGGAACAATTTAATTCTATCTTGGTTTGGCCTACTGGTATCAGATGAACTCTGACCTCCAGAGAGAAATAAACCTCCCGGCCTGTAATTCCAGGTGAATTCTCAGTGCACTGTGACCTTCAACGACTCTTCCCCCTGTTTTATCGAAGGTCGAATCTAGTTAAGCTGAATTAAGGAAAGTGAAGAAAAACAGAGTCCTCTGTGTCTTAGCTTTAAGACTTTTACCCTGAAAGGAGGGTTCAGAACCTGAATAGAAATACATTAAAAAAAACAATAGACTCAGTGATTGAAATGTACAAATACAATCCAGAAATGTACCTTGTAGCAAGCGGGGTTCAGGCTATATCTTTTGTTCCTATTTCAAACATGGAAGAAAACCTGATTATCCTGCATCGAGTGAATTTCATGCAGCACATGTTGATCATAGTAACCTTAACATTCCCCCCCAGTAAAAAGCGTTACATTTTCTTCCATTTCGAATACATGTAAGGCTGTGGAAGTGCAGGGGACAGAAAGTACGGAGGAAGGCCTGGCGAGGCTGGCCTGGGGATTTGATTATGCAGATTGCAGCATTAATTTCTTGGCTCGCAGAGTTGCAGGCTGTCCATTGCTATCAGTGGATGTCACACCAGGGAAATCTTATTCCCGGCATGAAAAGATTAAATAACCCAAACTCTGGCCCGAAAGCCCAGCCTTTACAGGCGTTCAGAGCAGCCCTGTCTGTGTTCTGTCGCCTCGGCCACCACCCGGGTGCACTTGAGGAAGAGATGTTTTGACACAGCCAGGAGCCTCTCTGGAAAGACAGTGAGTGATTCACAATGCAATCTGCCATGTATGCAGGTGCGCTGACCCTGCCTGGCTGCCTGTGAAGAAGCACGCCTTTGAAGCCCTGAATCCCACGGCGTGGGAGAAGAGGCTCGGGTTTATTTACCCCAAGGGGCCAACCAAGTGGAAGGTCACATCCGGGCACTCTGGGCAGAACTCCTTGGTCATAGTCTGATTTTCCATGAGATTAGACCTCAGGCACTGCCGAAACCCAGTCCTGGCTGGGTTTGTCGGACCCAAGGGACCAGTGGGATTGGCCTTGATCTGTGCCTGACCCCCGCAGTGCTCAGGAGTGTGCTGGGACTTGGGTCTTTGTAGCTTCCACCCTGCTCAGAGGGAGAAAGAAAAAGATCCTTAGGGGAAGACACTGCTGATCTAGAGTTTGAGCCTGGCCACACCAGGGCAGTTGAGATTGGCTTCAAGAGAAAAATGACTCCCCTTGTCCCACCCAGCACCGCATGGACACAGGAGAGGCCCAGCTTATTACATTTTCAAGACCCGACAGAAATCCTCCAACACATCAGGCTTGTAGGAGGTCATCGTGGGGGTTTGGAGCCCCAGATAATGTCCCCTCTCCCCATGCTCCAAAAGGCCATCGTCGGTCAATTCCATTCCAGGAGACTTTTCTGCCTCTAAAGCAGCTTGTATCTCTCACTGGGGTCTACCCTGTGCACCACTACCCACCGCGGACCTTAAAAAGAATACCATTCATGCCTAGCTTCTCTGCAAAGTCCCAAAGTGGGACCATTCTCCTGCAAAGGATGTTGCTGGGCAGAGGGACAGGGACAGACTGTTGGGAGGTCCCTCCCTGGGGGCCTTCCGCTGATGGGGGAGGAGGAGGGGGAGTACTTGCGCACAGCCATCCCTCCAGAGGAATGAATGCCACTCTAGGATTTGTTTTAGGGAGGCCCCAAGTGTATTTCGGAACGTAGCTAGAGGAAAGGCCAGTGATGGACAGGACTGGTTTTCCAAATAGAAACTGTCGGGTACCATCAGACAGAGGGCATTGTGAAGTCTATTATGGCAGATGCCGTTAGGTTCAAATGTAATGCCTTATCATTGGATCTCCCTTTTGAGCCTTTCTAAAGTTGTTTCAGTTAAACAAAAAGGTGCAGGGGATTAAGGCTCCGGTGCATTCATGCAGAGCGCAGTGGAAAGTGGATTACTGCTGATGGAGTTAGGTTAACATTTAACACCTTATCATTTGATCTCCCTGTTGACCCATTTGAAGTTCTAGTTTTGAATATTCTTTCTTTTTGACTGAGGTTTTTCTGTTTTACTTTGTTACTGTGATAGGTTTTTGTCTTTTTGTGGATGAAATCCAGGATAGGTGAATTCAGAGAGATAGTAACCGGATCAATAACTCCCTGGGGCTGTGACAGGGGAGGTTAGGAGGAAACGGGGAGCTAATAACAATGAGTACAAGAAAGAGGGAAGGTTCTAAAGTTGATTGTGGGTGGTGATGATTGTATAACGCTTCTTACTATGATAGAACTATTGTATTGGATGATAGGTAAATTGTATGCTAATTAAACTGTTCAAAGAAAGAACGTGTTAGTTACATGAGTGAGGGCCAGAATGCTCACCTTGCATCCCAGACACCTGGGTTTGATTCCTGGCCAGTGCACCTCTGGTGTGAGTGAGCCCTTAAGTATTGCTGTGATGCTGAATGGGCTTGAGCAGAGCTTCCAGACTGAGACTAGGAGGAGAGGTCTGGCAACCAACTTCTAAAAATCATCCAGTGAAAACCTTAGGGATCAGGACAGTCCAATTCCTCTGAGCGAGGCCACCATAAACCAGAGATGACTGGATTTTTCAGCTGCTAGCAACAATAATGACAGATTAGGTTAATCAAGCTCAAAGTCCGCTCCATCCTTTATGAACATTTCCACCTGGACCTGAAGTGTACTTACTTTTTCACAAATGAGAAAATAAAAGTTCCAGAGTTGGCTGTTTCTTAGCCAGGGTCCTTCTTCTAGTTACAGCTGCCTATCAAAATGCCCATTGCCTGCTTAAGACCCCCCTTCCAATGATCCCCTCATCATTTTCTCAGCCTTCCATAAGCAAGGACATTGCACATCAGCCAATTAAACGGCACATAAGCGTCTGGTCTTGGCAATGTGCTACACTTTGGCCAAATCAAGTTATAGACATTTGACCGATGTGCTAATAAGCTGAGGGCTTGACAGCACGATTGTAGACATACTAGATATTTCCCTGAATACGCACATGCATCTAATAGCCTCGTAACGTGATCAAGCCATTGCCCCTAGGAACCTGTACCATCAGAGAATAATAGCAGAGGGTATTATATGTGAACTTGAGGGATTCCGTAGTTGAACCCCTTGCTATCAAAGGGGAGACTGATCCTGAGACTGAATGAAGTCGCACACTTGTGTAGATGAGAGGTGACCAGCAAACCGGGCTCCTGCCTCAGAGCCTCTGCGCTTTCTGCTGTGCAGTGGGCACGATGCATTTGAGACACTCCTGAATTCAGGATGAGGGAGAACTTGGCTCAAGATATGTACGTTCAGCCTGATTGGCTGACTGGGGCCCCGAAAGGCTGAGATGGAGTGGCCTGATGGACCACCAGGGGGCACGTTGGAGAGGCCTGGGGCTGTGAGGGGACCCCCTGTTTGGAGTAGGGGAAAGGCCACTTGAACACCAGGAGTATTGGATTCAAGGTCCCAGTCCACATTTTGGCCAGGCGACCTTGAGAAAGTTCCTATACATTCCCTGAGCCTTGCTTTTCAATTCTGAGTGAAGCAAGAAGGGGGGGTGGGAGTGGGGGTGGGGGGCTTAAAATGCCCAGCACAGTGCCTACCACATAGTACTTGCTGAATGAATGCTGCAGTTCCCCCCCCCCCTCTTGTGAAGTTTGTGGGCTCCCTCTGGGGGGGGGGGGGTACAAAAAGTGAAATTAGGACCTGAGGGAAATGAGGTATGTATCCCCCAAATAGGCTCCATTTAATCAGCTCTTCATCATTGTTACCTTTGTTTTGGGTTGGCTTTTCCTAAAGATTTAGGTTTCTGAAGACTCTCTGGAGATATTTCGCCCTAAGTATACGCTCGTGAGTGTGTAGTTGAGTGACTCAGAGTGAATGTTTAAGTTAAAAAATGTGTGTGGACTTTACTGGAGTTGGATGAGGAATTAACCTGTTCAGGACTGAATTAGTTTCTGTTTTGTTTTTGACAAAACCATGGGTTTTCAGTAGCGCAGGGCATTTCGAATGAACTAGAAAGCAAGCAAACAAGATGGTTGGCAGTACTACCGACTCTGATATCATTAGTGGAACACAAACACCCCGAGGGTTCTCTGGTTCTGGGTTTGGTGGGAATAGGCTCTTTTCTTCAGATTAACAGACTGCCACCAGATTGCAACACATTGGAGGTGGGAAGCCAGGTACCCACTAAACCTCACGTGCCAAAAATATAGGTGGGCACTGTATATAGCAGAAGTCACAAAAGGATTAAACTGTCTGATCTGCTGGTTAACTTCCAGTGGGAAGTGGCTAGATTATAGAAATCTCTGAGAATCTGAGAAGATAATGAATGATCGTCTCTCCAACAATCCACATAATACGCAGAAAAGTATGTTTATAACTTGAACAAGTTCAGGGAAGCCGTTCTATTAGCTTCCTTATTAAGAGATCAAAACCCATCTATGGTCCCTGCCCCATTTATTCCTTTACGTTTCGTAATTTCTATTTTTTTTTTTTTTTTTTACAAAATAATGACACAAAAATATAAAGCATTAAACAATCTGAGGACTTCATGCTTGGTAGCAGACAGGTGAGAAAGAGGAAGACCTTGACCAGACTTGATGACTTGACACCGTGGCTGCCTCAGTGCCTCAGGTCCCACTGCTGGGTGGATGGGGCAAGACATGGTGGTGTTTTCTCATGTACGTAAGGTCGCTTTGAGTGGCAACGAACCTGATGACACCTAACGACCCCAGTAACCACAACATTTTGTATCATTATTGCCTTCAGGCCTGTGTTGGAATCCTTCCTGAGCGAGCTGGGAAAAATCCACCATTATCCATTCAGAGTACAAATCACTTTAAGAGAGCAACTTGTTTTCAGAATTTGCGTTCTACTTTATAGGTAGTTAAGTATCAAATAGGTGGGGGTCAGGGTGTATCATCTGAGTCATGTTTCTTAACAGCTCTTTTCTTAGCAAGTGTTAGGTTGGGAAGAACATCAGCATTTCAGAATAGAGTGTTGTGCGCGGCTTTTGTATATTAGACTCATACAGATGTTTTTCAGTAAGGCTTGCTAACATTCATTACTATATTTGAGGTGATTCCTTAAATTAATGTAAAGACATCATAAAGACATGAGTACAAAATGCCCTTGCCATTAATGGCACAGCAGAATTTACCCTAAAAATCGATAGAAGCCAAGTTGACAGTGGCAGTCTGCAGGAGGATGCATCAGATGCAAAGCTGTTGTGTTAGACAGGGTTCCCTAGAGAAACAAAACCAGACACTAATAATGTTATTTATATTTATGCAGATAGACAAATATATAACCTAATAAATAAATAGTTAATTAAATTATAAAGCAATACAAATGGCTCAGTGCAACTCACTCTGTGAGACAGTTGTGAGACACTGGCAGACCTTCAAGTCTTGAGGGTTGCCGGGTAGTCCTCTGTAGAGCAATTCAGGCTATCCGGGCACAGGCAGCAAGCTGCAAGGCGGGTCACCAACAGTCAGCCAGATTACAGGGTCCCACAGTCCCCAGCTCAAGAGATGTAAATGCCAATGGTGTGGCAAAGCAGGTCTTGAAGGAACCTCAAATTACAGCAACGCAGTCCATGGGTTAGGTGTCCCACAGGTAGTGTAGCTTGCAAATTGAACAAGCAAGGCGGTCACACTGCATTTGCTGTGAAGTGAGTTCCTTGATCTGAAGCAATGCTATGTGGGATGCCATGCCGATGGATGAGGCATTCTGTAAGTCCACGAGTGGTGGTTTTGGCAGAAGCATTGCATGCAGGGAAAGCAAATCCATATCCAGAGTAGGTGTCTATTCCAGTAAGAACAAAATGCTGTCCCCTCCATGATGGAAGTGGTCCTATGTAATCAACCTGCCACCGAGTTTCCGGTTGATCTCCCCAAGGAATGGTCCCATATCTTAGACTTAATGTTGGTTTCTGCTGCTGGCAAATGGGGCACTCAGCAGTGGCAGTGGCTAAGTCAGCCTTGGTGAGTGGAAGTCCATGTTGCTGTGCCCGTGCATAACCTCCATCTCTGCCACCATGCCCACTTTGTTCATGTGCCCATTGGGTGATGACAGGAGTGGCAGAGGAAAGAGGAGGACCAGTCTCCACAATGCGTGTCATCTTATCCACTTGATTATTAAAGTCCTCCTCCTCAGAGGTAATCCTTTGGTGAGCATTCACGTGAGATACAATTATCTTTACTTTCTTGGCCCATTCAGAGAGGTCTATCCACATACCTCTTCCCCACACCTCCTTGTCACCAATTTTCCAATCATGGTCCTTCCAATTGCCTGACCATCCAGCCAAGCCATTAGCCACAGCCCATGAATCAGTATACAGTCTCACATCTGGCCATTTTTCCTTATATGCAAACTGAATGGCCAAGTGCACCACTCGAAGTTCTGCCCATTGGGAAGATTTCCCTTCACCACTGTCCTTTAGGGAGATCCCAGAAAGGGGCTGTAGTGCTGCTGCTGTCCACTTACGAGTGGCACCTGCATGTCGTGCAGAGCCATCTGTAAACCAAGCATGACTTTTTTGGTCTTCAGTTAAAGTATGGTAAGGAACTCCCCAGGAGGCCATTGGTGCAGACTGGGAGAAAGGAGGTAATGTGACAGGAGTGGAGACTGTGGGCATTTGGGCCACTTCTTCATGCAGCTTACTTGTCCCTTCAGGTCCTGCTTTGGCCCGATCTCGTATATACCACTTCCATTTAACAATGGAGTGTTGCTGCGCACGTCCAACTTTATGATTCCGTGGGTCAGACAATATCCAGTTCATGATGGGTAGTTCAGGCCTCATGGTGACTTGGTGGCCCATGGTGAGGCGTTCAGTCTCCACCAAGGCCCAGTAACAGGCCAACAGCTGTTTTTCGAAGGGGGAGTCGTTGTCTGCAGAGGATGGCAGGACTTTACTCCAAAACCCCAATGGTCTACGCTGTGATTCACCAATAGGGGTCTGCCAAAGACTCCACACTGCATCTTTATCTACAACTGACACTTCTAGCACCATCGGGTCAGCTGGATCAACTGTCTTCTCCTTACAATGTTATGGCCTTTGCCCATTGTTTTCAGACTAAATAGAACCTTTAAGCAGATCACCACAAGTGGTTGTTCACTAAATTAACAGACTCATTGTTTTCGTCCCTGCATTGTTCTGATAGTCTCTGTGGAAAGGCTGAAGAGCCATCGAGTGAGTGATTAGTGTGTGACTCCACAGGAACAAGCCCCTGGCACAGCTTTAGGAATGAGGAACCGATGACTGTAGTCCGTTTCTCTAGAACATTTCCATCACCCCCCAACCAACCTCTAAAGATCCCTTTGTTCCTCGTCCTGGTTGGTCCTCTTCAATCTCCAACCGCAGGCCACCATTATTCTACTTGTTTTTCAAAAGTTCAATATGACGGGAATCCCATCATCTGTACACCGGGTACTTGTGTGTGTGGTACCTGATGTCGAGCTTAATGCCGTTGCTACTTGTGCCTAGTGTTGCGTGGATCAGGTGTGCGTCCTTGGTGATGTTGGAGGTTTTGATTTGTGACGTAATGTGCGGTGCATACTTCCTTGAAGCCATCCGTGCAAGCTGTTCAGTCAGTTACACCCCTGGATTGGGGCATTCAATGCCTCTGTGTCTCATTTCATAGCTTTAAATAACATCCCCTGGCTGAGGGGTTTCGTGCAATGTTGCCAGGTAGAAGGAAATGTGTGTGCCCCATCTTCCTAGCTGTATTCCAAGGAAAATAACAGAAATAGAAATGGCAGTGTAAGGACTCCCGGGATGAAATCCACCTGGCTGGTGTCACATTCTGTCTTTCATACTCACCACATTTAGGCCTGCAGTACCATTGTTCTAAACTTCGATTTTGAGTCCCTGAGTGGCACAGACAATTCATAGTGCTCAGCCAGAGGTTGATGGTTCAAGTGTACCCAGAGGTGCCTGGGAAGAAGGGCGTTCCGATCGACTTGCACACAAACAAACAAAACCAGTCACTGCAAACCCGACACAGCACAGCTCTACCCGCAAAAGCACTGAGGTGACGACAAGTGTGGGCATGTACTCAACAGTAGCTTTGTGGGGGTTTTGTTTTGCTGTAGTGTCAGCTCTCTCCTTGGTGAAAGAGGAAACCCAATCCCTCCTCATCTGTTCCTTGCATGGACGTGGTACAGAGGGAAGTGAGCTAGCTTATGAACAGTACAATGTATTCCGCTACCAAGAATAGCTGTTTAATTAACTGAGTTCTCTATTGAACTTTTGCCCCATTTCTTATATGGCTCTGGGTCTCCTACACTGATGAATGCACTGTGGGGTTTAAGCATCTTTCACTGCCGTCCTAGAAAGGATCCTGAAGCATTTTGATAATTGCCTGCAACAATTTTGTAGAGTGTACAAATAATGTAAGCATGGCCCATTTCCCATGCTTGGAGAGTATACAGTTGAAAACAGGCCTTGAATGGCATCAAATTTTACCCATTTCGCACAATTCATAAAATACAGCACAAAGTACTCCATGAAGTAATAATAAGACAGATGAAGCAGTAGGTAGAATCATACACAGTTTATAAAATAAGCCCAGCCAAGCGCACTGTTATTGTTGGATGTGAGTGAGAAAATGTAATAACCGTTCCCAAAGCTGCTTCCAGTGCGCTGAATTGGAGGCTAAGTTATGTGACCTCAGATAAGTCACTTTACATTTTTAGGTCTCATCTGGTGAAATGAAAGATTTAGAAAGGTAACGGGTATACTTTCCATTACGGCCTATTCTGTACTTAGAAAAAAAGGATCAGAACTTTCTTTTCTTTTTAAGCAAGCTCATAGAATTTAAAGACGGCATGAAATAATTGCAAGAAGGAAGAATTAGGCTTGATCTGAATCACATCTAGATTTGAATTACAATTCTGATGCTTTAAATGATGACCTCAAATCACACACGGGTTACTGGAAAATAAAGAAGTTGTCATAACAGGAAAGAAATGTTGAATAATCTCTGAAAATTTCAAAGCGTATAAGTTTGGCAAAGTAGACTGATACAAGAACACAAATGTGAATACATTTTGTATGTAGCAGCAACAACCAGATGGAAAATGTAATTGAAAAAAGACCCCATTCGTATTATAAATAAGAAACGAACTACCTAGCAATAAACCTAATAAGAATGTGTAAGATCTAAATGAATGAAACTGAAGTTTTTTAGTAATAAATGAAGGGAAGAAATTAATAAGTGAAAATATATACTGTATTCATGAGATGAGAAAAGTCAATGTTATAAAAATGTTAATGCTTCCAGAGCCAATCTAAAGTTGAATGCATTTGAATTAATATCCAACAGAATTTTTAAATCAAAGTTGTTAAGGTGATTATAAAATACACTCTGTGGGGAGGGGCACCTTGCTTGGGAAAATGTTCTGAAATAGCCAAGCTTCAGGTCCACAGAGGTTTAGGGTAGAAAATCACTCTATGATCCTCCCAAACATACTATAAAACTATGATATTTATGACAGTGTGAGTTTGGAGCAAGAAAACATAAATAGATCATGGACGAGAAATCCCCAAACAGGCCTGTTTCTTTCTGGGAATGAATTATAAGATCAAAATAATAGTAGAGATCAATAAACTGTGTAGTACTGGCTGGGGGGAAATTGGCAGTTTATTTAAACATAATACAGTAATTATTCGATTCTGCTTTACCATAAATAAATAAACTTTATAAATGGTGAATATCCATTTGTGCATATAGATATATAAATTTTTTAAATGGTGAATATCCATTTGTGCATACATATATATAAACTTTTTAAATGGTGAATATCCATTTGTGCATATATATATATACATATATATAAACTTTTTAAACGGTGAATATCCATTTGTGTATATATATATATATAAAATATGGAATATCGGTTTTTAGTTCTCAGTATGCTAGATGCTTTTTCAAGTTAAAAAACCCAAGAAGTCATAAAGGAAAGGACATTTAAATGGACATCAACATTTTTAATTTTTGATTGACCGAATACTCTGTAGCGCTCACACAGTAAGTCACCATCCAGTTCCCTCTGACTCACAGTGAGCCCATCGAGATGGGGGCGGTGTTCTCGCTCACGGTTAGGTGCCGCTGAGTGTGTTGTCTCATAACAGCCCCTTGTACTACGGAGCCGAACACCGCGCAGTCCTGCAGCATCCTGACAATTACTGTTGTGCTTGAACCCCTTGTTGCAGCCACTGGGTCAATCCATCTCATCTAGGGCCTTTCTCTGCTTCATTGTCCCACTCTTTTACCACAGGAGCCCTGGGTGGTGTACTGGTTAAGCATTGGGCTGCAATCCTCACGGTTGGCAGTTCAAAACCACCAGCAGGTCCAAGGGAGAAAGACTGGGCTTTCTACTCCCATAGATAGTTACAGTCTCGGAAACGCGCAGAGGGGCCCCTGCGAGTCAGCACTGACCTGAGGCAGTAAGTTAAGAGTGGCCATCCTTGCTTCCAAGGAGCTTTCTGGCTCTCATTTTCCCAAGACAAATCTGTTTGCTCTTTTGTCAGTCCATGGGAGTTTCAGTGTTCTCCACCAGCAGCATCATTCAAATGCCTCGATTTCCCTTCAGTCACCCTTGTTCAGTGTCCAGTTTTCAAATCATATGCAGTGATTGAAAATGAGCTGGCTTGGGCCAAGCCCACATTAGTCCTCAAAATAAGATCCTCACTTATCAACACTTTTATTACTTTTTTTTTTGCAGTGAAATTTCTTTTTCTTTAAATCATTTTATTGGGGGCTCATACAACCCTTATCACAATCCATACGTACATCAATTGTGTAAAGCACATTTGTACATTCGTTACCCTCATCATTCTCAAAACATTTGCTCTCCAGTTAAGACCCTGGCATCAGTTCCTCATTTCCCCACCCCCCTCCTGAAATGTTCTTTTTGACAATAAATGCCACATTGTTCTTGAATGTGTCATTCTCTGCATAGCAAATCATAAAATAGTTTGATTCAAAATAGTCAATATCACTCCATTTCAGTTCATGAATGCCCTCGTGTATTAATCTTTATATGTTCCATTTCAATTTTGACAACTTCCAATTTTACTAGATTCAGAATTTGTATATTGATTTTTTTTTACAATCCCATTAACTTTAATGCTATCTTTCCACAAACATTTTTAAGCACATCATATATGATACATAATACATAGTACAAGGAATTGTCTATCTGTTGCTTAAATAACATAAAATATTGATTTTTTTAATCATTTTATTATTAGGGGCTCATACAACTCTTATCACAATCCATACACACATCAATTGTGTAAAGCACATTTGTACATTC
>NW_022103912.1:9373285-9374890 GCF_000313985.2 Echinops telfairi | reverse complement strand
CACTCACACCACTGGTCCTGTAGGGCTCATCCGCCCTGGGTTCCCTGTATTTCCAGTTCCTATCTGTACCAGTGTACATCCTCTGGTCTAGCCAGACTTTTAAAAGGTCTTGTGCAGCAGGTTTTCCCAAGGCAAGATGTCCTCTGATCTTTTCACTGCTCCTTCCGTGGCGTTCATGGTGGATCCCAGCAAGACGAAATCCTTGACAATTTCAACCTTCTCTTTGGTCATCGTGAAGTTCCCTATTGGTCTAGTTAATAAGCATTTGGGTTTTCCCGACAGTGAGGTGGAATCCATACTGCAGATGAACACCAAACTTGGAGGAAATATTTTCAAAATAACATTAAAGGATTAAATTCTAGATCATATAAATAGCTCATAAGAATTGGAGTAATAATTTAGCTATGAATTAAATAAAAATGGAGAGGGAACAGAAAAAGAGAATGCAATGGAAGTGAGAAAATACAAAAGCAAATAAACTTATGAAAATATGTTCAACCTCACTATTAGTCAGCAAATTATAACACAATGAAACATTACCGTATATACTCTTGTATAGCTGAGTTTGTTTTTTAATCATTTTATTAGGGGCTCATACAACTCTTATCACAATCCATACATACATCAAGTGATAAGCTGAGTTTTTTCCTCACATTTCTTACGCAGTTTTTGTGCTAAAATTAAGTGCCTCAGTTGATATTCGGGATGGCTTATACTCGAGTATATACAGTATTTCCCCAAAAAGACTGGCATATACAAGACTGTGATAATATTAAGAGCCCAACAATCTCCTGCAATGATTTTGAAAGTGGAATTCTCCTGCATTGCTTGTCGGATTAAAAATAAGTACAGAACGTGTTAGGTGGCCACTTAGAAGTAAAAGTATTTCCCCTAACACCCCAAACCAGACTCACTGCCAGGGGGTCAATGCTGACTCGGACCAGCCCTCTAGGAGGGAGCTTATCTAAGGAGTCACCTCCTCTCTGTTACATGTAGCCACGGGAGACATGTACAAGGTCACTACCCACTCTTGGCAACACATTACTAGAAACAACTGAACTCACCACCCAAAAATGATACAGTACCAAGAATGCATTTTAGCCAACAGTTTCAAAGAATCAAGTTCAACTCTAGTTATTGACCTGGAATGATCTCAAAGATATAGTAAATGAAAAAAAACAACTTAAAAAGTCATGCAAGTAACCAGATATCATGTATAGTAAACACACACAACAGTGTTCAATGTATATGTATATGTGGATGTACATCTGTGTGTGCATGGAAAATATACTGGAAAAATATATGCCAAACTGAGAATAGTGACTGCCTCAAAAGAGAAAAATGTTATGAGAGGTGGCCCAAGGAGGCTTTTTTTTCCTTACAGAATTTGAATTCTTTATAAGAAGACTTTATTCATATGTAGTTGAAAATGTATTATTTGAAAAAAAACAAGGTGGAATAATACCAATGGTAAGAAATATATTGTGTTAGGCAGGGTTCTCTAGAGAGATAAAACCAAATTGTTGATAATTTAATATATTTATTTATAAAGATAATTAGATATATAACAAGAAATGAACTGTTAAATCAGATACAGATAAATAT